>NC_082396.1:1270957-1284387 GCF_031168955.1 Gadus macrocephalus | reverse complement strand
TCCAAACAGTGCAAAAGGAGTTGCATGCAGATTGGCCTTGTTTCTCTTGATTTCTTGCCCTTTAATATACAGTCTCGCTCCACTGTAGGGTTTGGCGCATAAATTCGAAGACGCTGGTGGATTAATGCAGACCTAATAGGAATCTGAACGTGATAACATTATTCCACTCTCAAGTGTCTCCGCACTCCGACTGCGTTCAATATCTCAATAGGAATATCTCAGCGGGAGCAGTCAGGGATATGAGATTCTAATGTAATGCATGGCTCCTCTATTCAGCCATGCGTTCCTTCATTTCTCCCAGCATCCCTTTGGGTCTGGGGAGGGGCCGACATCATGGCAGGCCCTGTCGCTGTGTGACCGCCCCTCCCTGGGTGATCAGCTGGGTGCAGGGCCCTGCTGCACCCAGGGCCCTGTGGCGGTGTCATCACTTTATGGATGTTATAATAAGAACAGGTCATAGCCTGTTGGTGCCTGTTCACATCCTGAAGGTGCCATTGAGGGGGTCGCACCATCCTGCCCTCCTCTCCCCCTCACACACACACACACACACACACACACACACACGATCTCACACACACGCACACACCCACACACACACACACACACACACACACACACACACACACACACACACACTCAAACACACACACACACATAAACAGATCATCTCTCACACAAACACGCACACCCACACACACAAAAACACAATCACACAAACACACCATCCCTCACATACACGCGCACACACTGACGCACACTTCCCGGCTACAACAGCCTAATCAACCCTCCCACACAGGGCACACGCACCGAAACAAACAGAAACATGCACGCACACACAAATGTGTCTGAAGTTTTGTCTTTGCTTTATTAGCATTGTGGCTCTCCTTTGACAGCCCTGCAACGGCGGCAGCAACGCAACAGCCCAGACAACAGCCCCGACAACAACAGCAACAAGACCCACAGAGATCGGCCATCAAGTGGCTGGACCTGAACCACAGAACAGAACCGGCTCCTCCCATATCCTATGAATAGGACGCCTGCAAATCAGTGGCTGCTCCTTGGTAATGCTGGGGGGACGTGGGGGGGGGGGAGATTTAAATAATTCCTGCAGACTGTAAGGACCCTAGAAAGAGAGAGAGAGAGAGAGAGAGAGAGAGAGAGAGAGAGAGAGAGAGAGAGAGAGAGAGAGAGAGAGAGAGAGAGGAGAGAGAAGAGAGAGAGAGAGAGAGAGAGAGAGAGAGAGAGAGAGAGAGAGGGAGAGCGAGAGAGGGAGAGAGAGAGAGAGAGAGAGAGAGAGAGAGAGAGAGAGAGAGAGACAGACAGACAGACAGACAGACAGACAGACAGACAGACAGACATGGAGAGAGCGGAAGATGGAGGGGTGACAGAGAGCGAGAGGGGAAAAGGAAGGAAGTGAGTGACAGATAGAGAGAGGCAGGCTACGCTGACTAATGACAGGCTTCAGTAACGAGGATCGCATCAGTGATGACTCCTGACTCTAGAAACAGCCGGATTGTTGCCAACAAGGCACTGGCTTTGGGGAGGGACCGGTGTTCAGACGTGACGGCAGGGGATAAAACGTGGAATAAAGAGAATGAGACGTATCGTATTATGGAGGATGTTGACGTGAGAGTAATTAAGGATCCTCAGATCCTCAGTCACTGGGCTTTGGGGCCCATTCAGACTGTCGTTCATTACACATTTATGAATATGCATATTGGATTTGCACGGTTGTTAAGAAAGGGTTGAGGCAACAAATGGTTGGATTCCACGTGTGACCGTCCTTTCACGGACGTCTGCGTCAGATCTCACAAGTGTCACTCTGAGCCGTGAGTGGGCGGCACTGTGTGGGAGTCAGCAGATTCACCGCTTATCAGAATAACCCTAATTGGGCTATTTTTAACCGCAGTTCGTTTTAACAGCTTCTGGGGTGTTTGCATTTGCTAATGACAGCCTCGATGAAGCTCATCTTTCAGCCGGCATTACCATCATCGCCGCTGACATGTGAAACAATCTGCTGCAATACAAATGTTGACCTTACCCGAGCTAGTCGTTATGTGGGCATGCAGTGTTCCTTTGGAGATCCGATTGGATTTAGAAAATCGTTGTTTACACATACATGCTGGCCTTTGTGTGTACCTTTTCCTAATTACATTATTTTGTTTTAATTTATCTACACAGGGCCTAAATGCAGTGTACACAAAAAACAAAGAAATTAGATCAATTTATGATATCCGTCCAAGTATGCCCTCGTCAGTGTTAAGCCTATACAATCCTTTTAATCATGTATTTTTCACACGGGATGCCAAAAGGGAAGAACGTTTTACATGAACAATTGGTCATCATTGGTCATGGCTGTACGAGGTGTTATCGCCATCTGGCGGTTAAAGGTCGTAACAACAGCGTTTTAACCTCAATGTCATGTTTCAATCAGTGCTCTATTGAAATATTTTTCTACGAGTGAAAATGCTAGCACGTATTTCGTTAAAAATATTTTTTGATAAATGTAAATGTATACATTTATTTTTTACATTGGGGGGACTATATCGGCCAATCCTCGTAGGACCAATGGTCACAAGAAGGGGGGCCTGCTCATCTTTCCTATAATTAGTAACTTGAGCTCCTTATTGAAAACTAGACTGTATCTGAGCAACGGGAACGCACGTGTTCAACAAAGTATACGTCATAATAGCAAACCCTGTAGCAGACAATGACGTTGGACTTGGAATCATTCCTATCGATTTAAGGATTGCACCGGACGTTCCACCAACACCAAGCCGCCGCCAAGTCTGCACGATCGATGATGGCTGAACCCCGCAGCATCGACCAAAGACACGGTCGCGTATCCCGAAAGGGAGGGCGACATACCTTTCGATGTCTGGACAACAGCGGTGGTGTGGGTGGAAGCGATGCCTTTTTACGACACAACCCGCAGGCCCGTCTCCCAGCGGAGCACGCACCTGTGGCTCCATCCAGGGACGACGTGGCCCTCTTCGACCCTTGCTCCGGCCAGCTGAGCGCCGGGGCAGAGGTAGACCTGGGCATTAAAGGGAGACAGAAGTTCATAGACTTCAACCACGTGCCCTCTGCCCTGCGTGTCCCCTCCGGCCGAGGCGAGAGACCGCAAACGCCCCGCCAGTCGTCCACCCTGACCCCAGACCCAGCGGCCGACAAGGCGTGGAACTCGAGGAGAATCCCCGATGCAGCTCTCAGGGCCAGACTCGGCGGTAAAATAAAAGTTATTCATTTCATTAGGTCTAGGCCCCACTGGACTACTCTTCCTACTCTACCCTAATCACGAATGTCTTTGTTCCTTGCGTGGTCCTTATTCTGTGTTACAAGGTTGGACCAGTGCTGTCAAGATGAGAGCCGTACCGTCAGAGAGGACTCCTCACACCGCCAGAGTGCTGCTAGAGGAGGACATTGGGATGCAGGTGGGCACACTTGTTCTGTGGCTGCTGGAGAATAACGATGACGATTTGGTATTCAGGTCCCCTTGTATTTATTCGCTGTACTGTTCAGGTTGGCTCATTGAAATTCCTTAAAGTCTGAGACACTACTCTGAGTCTAAGTCCTTGAGTAATTGTTTAAAGACGTGTCAGATATGAAGTCTCAGGTCTTTAAAAATACTTTCCTGTTTGATACTGCTTTTTCATTCAATTCTATTTGAATAATAAAAAAAAAAACAATTGCGTTTAAATGTTCTTTTTATAATGTGTTCTCTTGCATTTTATCTTAGGCCTAATTGCTATACAAATAAACGAACCTTGCTTTACCTACATTGCATTATAATGTTAGAGATGGCACAATTCACAAGATGATGAAAAATCGTTTCATTCCATGTTTGGTGTATCAGGACGGTCTGTCCAATGATGAGAGGGCGTGGATGGAGAAGGCCGTGCGACGCCACGTGTACACGTCCTCCACACAGAGGTCTGTCTGTTGGATGTTTTAAAGGTTTCATACAGTGTTAAAACCCTCCAGAGGCCCTCGTCATCTTACCCTCTAAATGTTACTCACCCACTATAGAAAGAAATGCCCCAATGGGAAAACATAACCAAGCCCTAAGCAGGAAAACACATTAGCCCTTGCAGAAGCCGTTCTGGAAGGGCTTCTAGCGGGGTCTGTGAACAGTCCTAATATGAAACAGAGAGTGTGTTGAGTGTTGGTGATGGCAGACATCACTGGAGGCCCGGTATTCACAAAGCAAACAGAATGCCATTCAGAAGCAGTGACGGCTGTCGCGTGTCAACGACTAATGAAGCGATTCCATCTGAGATCCGATCTTAATCATGGAGGACGTCAGCCATCGTGTCACACCCGCCGTGTTGGACTCATTCAGATGTGACAGCGTTGATGTGGTGCTCCGGTGAAGTCTTCATCAGGGAATAGGAACACACTGTCTGTGTTTTGTTTAATGCTTGATGAGACAACAACCGTACCTGAATGAATAAGGAAATCTTTGCAAATCAAGTGCAAACAATGCAGCAGGAAAACAAAGGAAAGAAGCGAACATTTCAATCAGGAACGTTTCTTTTTTTTTTCTCATGTCGTCGTGTCGCAGGAGTTACCAGGAGGTCGACTGGGACGCTAAGTTGCCCCGGCGATTCCTGGCCCCGCCCACAACGCTGGAGAAGATGGCGGACCCGGTGACGGGGTGTTCCGCTCCGGCACGTTACCACAGCAGGCCTCAGCTGTGGCAGGTCAGCCATGACAGTCTCACCGGCAGAACTTCAAGGACGGCCTTTTCAAGTCGTCCTCGGTTTTATAGTGCGGCCCTGAGAGTGGGCTGTAGCACAGTTGTGAATTTCAAACCAGAAAGCGGTTCGGGATTCTTTTTGGTTTTAGAGGCTGTGATTTATAAACCACATAGAATAGGCACTGTCTGGAACAAATTCAATTTTAAAGTAGCCCTTTAGGACCTATATTTATTTGATCTGTGTACGTGACGTGACTGTGTGTGTCTCTGCGTTCACACATCAGTTTGCAAGTCGACACGGGAGCAGGGAAGCATAAAATATGGTACCTTATCGAGATGCAAATCCCAATCTACCCGTTTCTTATTCCACCCCAGTTGATGGGAGAGCATTGGGACCGACAGCAGGTCCGGGGCCGGAATGACGTCAGGAAACCCATCTCATTGTAAGCTGCTTCAACATCATCAGTGTTTATGGCAATAACACTGACAGGACATTATCCATTACTAATCGACTATTAATTCACCAAGTGATGAATTCAATTTTAATACTTACAGCTGCAGTCCATGCCCAAAATCAGGTCAAATCCCGCTTTATAGGTAAGTACTTACTCTCTGGGTGGATTTATTTGCATGCCATTTGCATTGGAAATGATTGGGTTATTGAATCATAAATGTTCCAGATGTGCTTTTAATGACCTGTTTCTCGTGTGTGTGTGTGTGTGTGTGTGTGTGTGTGTGTGTGTGTGTGTGTGTGTGTGTGTGTGTGTGTGTGTGTGTGTGTGTGTGTGTGTGTGTGTGTGTGTGTGTGTGTGATTGTGTGTGTGTGTGCGCGATTTTGAAGTGGTATTATTGGCTCGGCGAACAAGGACCACATAGATAACATGGAGGCATACTTCCATCCCACTCCGCTGAGGAAGACCATTCCGCCATACACCCCTACCGCGCGGTAAGACCAATGGATGAACACACACACGTGAACTCATCGGGACCATGGGATCATTACACAAGTGTGAACATGAGAACATACGTTTTCGAATTGTATTTTGTTTGTATAGTTGTGATCACTGTTATTGGTTGATCGTCAGAGGACTGTGTTTTAATCTGAGATTTAAATGAGCAGATTGTTCCTCACATGTTCCATCTGTCCCCTGCAGTCGCAGAACCATCCCTGGTTACGCGGGCAAGGGAGTCTATGCTGACAACACTGATGTCTCTCTGCCCATTCTATCTCTTCCTGGGTACGTTTTCATCAGACTGCCATCGTAACTATGACAACCTGTGTTATTTTCTGCCTACTTTAATAACATTAATATAAGTCAGGAATAACAATTGGACCTTGCATATTTTGTGTCATTTGATATTCTGTAGGGTTAACTAACACATGTGATACATTATATTTATTAACTATATGCAGTATATGGATCTGTGTAATGCATATGCATATTTATATTGAATCCTTGGATGATGTAGTTTTAATTGCGTAGTTTAATTCAGGTGCATTTATTGTAACGGACATGATGAAAAAGGCGCAGGACACACGATGATCTCGCTGTGTCTCTGTGTTTTGGCTCTGTAATACCAACGCGTTTTTTAATACATCGCTGCACTGGAATTTTCATGCCTGGTATTACCAAACCTGTCCGTTAGAGGGCGATCTAACGCACTCCAAAACATAACGATGGCCTATTTTTATAAAAAACAATTGAAAGGTTATGTCCACTGTTGGTCAGGTATCTTCCACAAAATATTATATAAACAAATAAAATAAATATGTAATAATTCATTTCTGTAAATTGTTCTGGTAGTGTATAGGCCGATAACCTTTTGGGAGCGGATAAGCTTTTAATTTCTTTCTTTTTTTTTATCCAAAAATGTTAAGAATTTATATTTTGGAATATTATTGTTAGGCTAACCTGTGTTTTAGGTGGTTATGGGCTTTTTTGGACGATTATATTTCCTGTATTCCTTTTTAGCTTCAATATTTTTAAATATTATTAAGTGCAAAGAATTATTGTTTTGAACCAGCGAAACAATGCCTAGATCATCCGTCTCCAAAAATTATGTAATTGTTCTGAAACACAGAATACATGACTTTAGGTGTCATTTCAATAGTTGTAGTTACATATACACCATATAACCCTATAGGTCTGAAACAGGGAACTTGGTAGACCTAACCTGCTTGCGTATAGAGAACAGCAAGAGGAAAAGACCCCCCCCCCCCCCCAGTAGTCCAGGCTGTCTGTGAAGGATGTGAGAAACTGTTTCCTCGCAGGGAGGCCTGGGCTCTGCCAAACATGTTTACAACCTTTTTTTTGAGCCGGCATCTCCAGATGGTGAATCCAGAGCAGCTCGTGGTGATGGCGGTTTTCACAACCCAGATCCATTTTCCTGGTCCCCAACTCTAACCCCTCCTCCCACCCCCACCCCCTCTTCCCCTCTCTGTTCTGTTTCCTCTTCTCATCCGAGCAGGCCTCCCATGTTTAGTTTCTGTATAACACGGAGAAAATAGTCTTCAGACGGATTAACTATCAGACGCTAATGCTCCAAGCATTCAATGGACTCATTTCTCACCGGCAGCGCGACTTTATTTACCTTCTTTGTGGGGTTTTATTGTGTTTTCCGAATAAAAGATAATATGATTTCTTTCTACAGGACAATCATGGGATTCGGGCCCCCAACTTTCGGGCGTAAGGGGCCTCTGTCCAAAATGGTGAGCACCACGTCACCGTGGAACCCGTTCCTGGTACCCAGGGCCCTGCCGCGGCTTCCTATGTGACGCGGAAAAACAAGTAAAGAGACAAAGCGCATGACAAAGTTTGAGCGAAAAGTGTCGGCTCCTTTTTTTCTGCCACCCAATCTGTTTGTATGAATACATCTATAATGATGTGATATCGATGACTGATTCTGAGTGAGCCGGGGTATAATGAGATCCAACATTAGCATAATTTCCCTGATTTAGATGAGTGGTTTTCTAACTCTTGGGTTGGTGAGCTTTTGCATTGTCCTCCATAAACGCTCTCTCTCTCTCTGTCTCCCTCTTCTATACGTCGCTCCCTCTGTGTGGCGCAGGCGGGCGGGGCAGGAAAGGCTGTGTGCGTGCAAGCGTGCCCATGCGTTGTGTGCGCGTACATCACGTATGCGTTATTCTTTTTTTAAGAGCGACGCAGAGCAAAGGAAATCCTGAGCAAAAAGTGTGCTTTGATACAGGAACTTTATCGCTGCCGTATTTACATTGCAAAGTGTGTATATATATTATGCAGCTTAAGGTTTATCTTGAAAGGGAAAACATATTGCCCCAATTGAATGAAGCTATGAACAAGGAAACAGTTTTTGTTGCAATGTATTTAGTGCTGTGGTTTGTGCAATTTCTTAAACAGGAAATAAGGATGAGGTTGTTTCCTGATCCATCGATAATTTTAAATATTTACTCTAATTGTGGATTTACTTTCACCTTAAGTTTACAGACTTTCAATGTCAAAAAAGATTGATGTATTATTATGTTACACTATGCATATCATATAGTATTCTGGTATTCATTTGATCCCTGGCTAAAAATAAGGTTTTCTGAGTTTGTATTCTCTATAAAAAAAAATATATAAATCACACACGATCGTGATGAAAATGGCCTGAGTGTGCACTTTTCATTAAAGGTGATGGATGAGAACAGTATTCAGTATCAACCCATGAAGTAACTCTTGTTTGGGATCGGGTGTGAAAGAACCAGAGTATGTGTACAACCTGATCACAATCATACCACAGAATCTAAAACGAGAACCGAAGCAGAACCCAGCCTCTCTTTAGGGTCAATATATCAATCCTATTTTCGCCGCTACCTCCCTCGGTTAAAAAATACATGGATCTGTTTTTAGTCCACTTTGTGACCATCGCTATTGAAACACATCTTTTTTTTCGTTCCTGTTTTCATCGTAAGGACATTGCACCAGAGAGAGAAAACAGGTTCCAAGATACTTTTCGTTGCCATAGGCCTTCCCATTGCAGACACAAAAACGCTCTCCCTAGACTGCAGTGACAAATAAAGGTCTTCGTTTCCTCAACGCAGGTCACATTATGATCTCCCGACGCGCCTGTGTATTCTCATCTCCTCATCACCCACCAGGGTCACAAACAGAATCATGATTGATTCTGCTGTTATCCACCAGGATCTCTCGACTGCCTGGGCTTTCTACATTCATTTCTCCCTCCTCATCTTAATTTTTACTCATCGCCTCGCCGTAGAAAGGCTAAATGTCAAGCTTGCCTGAGTCCTTCCAGTGACACGTCTATTCCAGCAGATAATTACCATAAGGAAATTGATGCTTTAGTGTGCAGTTGGGGTGGGGGTAAGGGGGGAGAGATGAGGGAGGATGGGGAGGGGATTTAATTTACTCTGACATATCCCCCCCCCTCATCCGCATAATGCATTCCTAAAGAAAAGAGTTTTTCAGTTTTTCAATTGGCTTTTTAGATAAATTGGACTATTTAATGTGATTATCGGCGTTGAACGTCTCGACTTATTAAGGTGTTGAAACCAATTAAGGGTTACATGTTGTCCCTCCGCCCTACACCGTCCACCCTCCCCCCTGCCCGTCTCCCCCATCTCTCCCCATCTCTCCCCCATTTGCCTGCAAATGTGAAAACTGAATACTGCTTAAAGATCCATGAAATAAGAGGCAGACGGGGCCTTTTGTTGAGCGGCCGGATGGCTGACTGCGACGGCGCTGGCTGAGGATGTCACGAGGCTCTTTCCAGGTAGCGGCATTAATTACAGCAAAACACACCGTCACGCGCCAGAGCCTGTGCATTACCACAAAGGAACCGGGAGATTATGTCTGCGTCTATGCAGATGTAGGCCTCCCGCACGTGGGAACTCCTACTGTGTGTTGGCCTGCACGGAGCCTGCATGTTGCGGAATTAAGGAAACGATACAGCTCCTATGCAGAGACCGGCATCCCCTCTATACGGGGCGCTTAGGCCGTTGTTCGGCCGTTGCTGTACACGAGCTTAGGAACCCGCTCCGAGAGACGGTTGGACGTTCATGTCTCCATAAAGAGCCGAGAATCCTGGACGTTGAGATGTCTCGCCCATCGCGTCTCGAGCGAACAGTTTGGCCCCGGGCCCCAGCTGTGGCGCTGGGATAGGGACGGTATCTGTCGGTGGGGACCTGGAACCCCCCCCCCCCCGCCTCCCGGTCCCCCCTCGGCTTCTGTCCTCTGCTGGCAGCGATTGGACGGCTCTGTGTGCACTGATAATGCTGAGTCACACCGTGGCTACCGCAACAACATTCCCCCCCCCCCCCCCCCCAGGAGACAGGGGGGCTGTTAGCTAACACACGTCATAACCTCACATTCCCGGGGTGCACGGGGCGCTGGGTCGGGCCGGCGGGCTTTGAGGAAGTCTGCGCGGGAGTCGTCTCTGTAATCCAAGATGGTGGTGTTGTTGGCACAGCAGGGCCTAGCTAACGATCCCGGCCAGAGTTCCCCCTTTTCTCTCTCGTGTCCCTCCACCAACCGCCGGAGCGCGGTGCGTCTGAGGAGATAAGGGGGGGGGGGGCCCTCCAGTGGAAGGTGACTCAGCAGTGGTCCACAGCAGGCAGCCTCCTGAGATAAGAGCGGCTGGGGGCGGCGGGGGAGAGAGGGATCCTGGGATCGTGTGTGGGGCCCAAGGGCCGTGCTGACACCCCGTTTAGATGTTGGTCGAAATGTCATGGACTACTATATGGTACTGTGGAAAGGTGTTATTCCATTCAGATATGTGCTTTATAAAGGTGTTCTTTCCATTCAGATATGTTCTTTATAAAGGTGGTCTTTCCATTCAGATATGTTCTTTATAAAGGTGGTCTTTCCATTCAGATATGTTCTTTATAAAGGTGGTCTTTCCATTCAGATATGTTCTTTATAAAGGTGGTCTTTCCGTTCAGATATGTGCTTTATAAAGGTGGTCTTTCCATTCAGATATGTTCTTTATTAAGGTGGTCTTTCCATTCAGATATGTGCTTTATAAAGGTGGTCTTTCCATTCAGATATGTGCTTTATTAAGGTGTCTTTCCTCTTTTTTAACAGAAGCTTGTGTTCTCGGAGCGGTGTAGCTTCTTCAATCTCTTTATATATTAAACTGTTTTTCTTTTAGGATTGTGGTTAGAAAAACCTTTCTAGGGACGGGTATTGCAAATTAGCATCAGCTCCAAATACATAATGTAATCCATCAGACAAATTGTACGGTCCGTCTGTATTTGTCCCTGTTCAGTAAACCTAACTGACCAACTAATCAATTGGCTGTTGGTCACACACAGAATATGAAAAACAGCCGGCTCCACTTCCTAGAAATTGTATATATTGAAGAAGTGTGAGCGAAGATCGGATAATGAAGATGACAAATGATTTGCATTAGAAAATAAGAAAACACGTAATTATTTATTTAGCGTTCCCATTAATATTTATCCCCAATTCATATTTCTAGATGATATGAGATGGTATCAGGGCACTCTGCACACGATTTGGCGTTCACTACTTAGCGATGTGCACTTGATTGACTCGGAAAATTGGCAATACAGCCGAGATCTGCGAGTCATTATTGAACAACTTAAAAAGAGCTCATATAACAGTCCTAACACACACACGCCGCTGAATGTTGCGCTCGAACGCACAGCACACGTATGTGATGGATCTAGTACCAATGATGAGGGAGCGTGGGCCTGGGAGCTGTAGCTGTACACCCAAATCACATCTCCTCCAAACGTACGCGAACCATCAACCCCCAAACCCCCTTCAGTGTCTTCTGTTGGGTAACGGTTTAAAGATATCGCTATAATACTCAGCTTGCATTGTGTTCTGCTGGACACTTCTATTAAGGAAAACCAGGTGAAGTATAATGGGTCAATTGTTGAACAGACATGAATTTCCATGTTTGTGTTATTCCCCTTTATTCCCATGTAAATAGCATTTAATGCAGGGTCAAACTGTCTCAAAGGGATAAAGTAGGGGTAATACAATGTTCTAAAACGGGGTATGCATCAGTTAAAGAAGAATGCAGTGTAATACGAGGGCACTTGTTGGCTTGTTAATCCAGCAACTAAATAGATAATCATTGTTTGTGCACACACACAAACACATACACACACAATATCACGCACACACACACACAACACACACACACAGTCCCACGCGCACCCACACAAACAGTCACACGCACGCACACACGCGCACACTCCCCCATACATACACAAGTAACCTCATTATATTGGAAAGAAAGCAGATGTTTAAAAAAAAGCAGTGTTAATTTCATGGACTGTTTCAGCAGCGCGTCGGAACAGGTGACAGACGGGGAGCTGCCCATATGCAAGTGAGGAGTCCCCTTCGTCCCCCTCACGAAATAAATAAATAAACAATGAATGGTCCACTCTCCCGCTCGCCTCATCCCATCTCATGCATGGCTGCCAGTAATGGTCCACTGGGTGTCAGCTCTTATTGGCACGATACAAAGCAAGTGCCAAGTGCCAGCGCCAAGGCTCCCCCAGCAAATTCGGCCTCTGGATAAAAGCAAGCAAAATGCCTCAGTCGCACACACAGACACAGACATGCTGGGCTGGAACGAGGAAGTGCAGTGGAGAGGGGAGGGACCGAGGGCAGAGTTCCATGGGGCTGCCGCGGCGCTGCGAACTTCTGCACATGGAGCCGGGGAGAGCTGGAAGAACTTCATATTGCAAACTCAAGGAATAGCAGGTACAGTGAGCACTCGTCTTGCTTCTCGGCCGAAAGGGGAACGTTTTGAATCTGTGTGAAGTTGAGTGTCTTCGAAATGCGCCGTTGTGCGTGGAGCGCAGGGAGCACCTGGGAAACGCTGTCCTTAGTTTCGGCGCAGGTGCGCCTCAGCATCTATTCCTGTCTGGCGCGTCTAACTGTCAGCCGGTATAACGGAATTCACAAGTTGAGATAGGTGTTGAGATATTAATTATTTACCAGTTTGTTATTTAGGGTCATAAAATGTAAAATCTTTGGAAAACTCGTTGTTCCCGATTTCCCATTCCTGCCTTTGGAAATGTTGGGATTAATCTTGCACTACTGTAACATTTCCATTACTCGAGGGCTTATCAAATCAATTTATGGAAGAGTTCTACATTAACGTTATTGTTTATCTGCCTATTTCTGTACTTTTTCAGTACATCGCGCTATGACACCTGTTGCGACGATTTCCGCACTTTGGTGCTGACTAAGTTTTCAAAACTTGATTGAAAAACTTTATAAAAAAAAACAGTTATAAACTTCATGTTCAAATATAAACTCATAAGAACAAAAAAAACTGTTTGGTGGTTTAGTTGTAGGCTACGTCCTGTTTTAAACTAAGCGGAAATAACCGCTCAAAAGCAAGCAAAACAAATGATTTGACATCTTTCTCAACGTCCTTAAAGATGGACCCATCGATTATAGTTTACCGCTTCTTCTCCGTAAACATTGACATCCAAGTGGATGTATGGACGGCAACGTCTCAAACACTCAAATGATACCATGGAGGACATTGAAACTCCAGAACTTTCTGCGCAACCGAAATTGAGAGCTCGTCAGAAAGCACCCATGAGTCAGAGGAGTCAATTCTTGTCAATACTGAGCGTTTATAAGAAAGACGTTAAAATAAACCTTTTTTACTTCAAAACACACTTTCTGTGTGGCTTCAAAACACACTTTCATTTTTGATTTCATATGCCTATTTGATATTATATAAATTTAGATATTTATAA
>NC_082396.1:1258457-1265957 GCF_031168955.1 Gadus macrocephalus | reverse complement strand
CTCTACCCCCCGACCCTAGCCCCAACCCGACCCTAGCCCCAACCCCAACCCGACCCTAGCCCCAACCCGACCCGACCCTAGCCCCAACCCGACCCTAGCCCCAACCCGACCCTAGCCCCAACCCGACCCTAGCCCCAACCCCAACCCGACCCTAGCCCTAACCCCAACCCGACCCTAGCCCCAACCCGACCCTAGCCCCAACCCGACCCTAGCCCTAACCCCAACCCGACCCTAGCCCCAACCCCAACCCGACCCTAGCCCTAACCCGACCCTAGCCCCAACCCCAACCCGACCCTAGCCCCAACCCCAACCCGACCCTAGCCCCAACCCGACCCTAGCCCCAACCCGACCCGACCCTAGCCCCAACCCCAACCCGACCCTAGCCCCAACCCGACCCGACCCTAACCCCAACCCGACCCTAGCCCCAACCCGACCCGACCCTAGCCCTAACCCCAACCCGACCCTAGCCCCAACCCGACCCGACCCTAGCCCCAACCCGACCCTAGCCCCAACCCGACCCTAACCCCAACCCCAACCCGACCCTAGCCCCAACCCCAACCCGACCCTAGCCCCAACCCGACCCTAACCCCAACCCCAACCCGACCCTAACCCTAGCCCCAACCCGACCCTAGCCCCAACCCGACCCTAGCCCCAACCCGACCCTAGCCCCAACCCCAACCCGACCCTAGCCCCAACCCGACCCTAGCCCCAACCCCAACCCGACCCTAGCCCTAACCCGACCCTAGCCCCAACCCCAACCCGACCCTAGCCCCAACCCCAACCCGACCCTAGCCCCAACCCGACCCTAGCCCCAACCCCAACCCGACCCTAGCCCCAACCCGACCCTAGCCCCAACCCCAACCCGACCCTAGCCCTAACCCGACCCTAGCCCCAACCCCAACCCGACCCTAGCCCCAACCCCAACCCGACCCTAGCCCCAACCCCAACCCGACCCTAGCCCTAACCCCAACCCGACCCTAGCCCCAACCCGACCCTAGCCCCAACCCCAACCCCAACCCGACCCTAGCCCTAACCCGACCCTAGCCCCAACCCCAACCCGACCCTAGCCCCAACCCCAACCCGACCCTAGCCCCAACCCCAACCCGACCCTAGCCCCAACCCGACCCTAGCCCCAACCCGACCCTAGCCCCAACCCCAACCCGACCCTAGCCCTAACCCCAACCCGAGCCGAACCCCAAACTCTAACCCTAAACTCAGCCCCCACTCTGGCTCCTTGTTCTCCTAGAAAAATGCAGAACTGTATTTCTTGATTTGGGGGGTAAGAAGATTTTACGAGCTAAGGAGAATAAGTAGGAGGTAAATATTATAATTAATACTTTTGTTATTGAATAAAAACAGTATAAAACATAATAATTAAATATATCGCCTGTATAGTGCTTTTATATACTGGAATTAAATGACAGAACTTGAAATCTGAATTTTATTTAACTTTATGATGCAGTTTAAGATCGCCTATTTGAAAGGGTTAAAAACATAAACACACTAATTACCGCAAAGAAACTGAAAAAATAAACATATCAGAAAGAGTAAACGGGTTAATTAGGGGCGATGTCAATATCAAAAGCACTAAATCCTAAATGCTGTAATATCTTTAATTCCTGTAAGATCCAGTGGGAGAGTTATTAACCTCCGCAAATCCTTAAGAAAAATTAACTCACATCTCCATGGAGTTGCATTTAGGTCACTGGCAAATAAAAATATAAAAATAAATAAATATTCATGGCATGTGAAAGAGAATCTTAAGGAATAGCTAATGTGGCCTTGATTTGAATATGCGAACATTAAGCCAGGGAATATCATGGCACCAATGTCATAAAGGACAGAGATGAGGGGAATCGCATCTGTAGAATCTCAGCTCTCCGGACATGGCCTTCTGGCCGACAAACCAGGAAGCGTTTCACATGAAGAAAGTGTTTCAGATTACTTAAAGGGAAAATATCCTCATTGGTAAGTGCTGGTTTCACTTAATATAGCTGTAGCTTATTGGATGGGGTACGGACGAATGCATGTTTTTTATTCTATGTCAATTCTTTTTTAAATATATTATAGTATTTATATATTATAATGATATTTAGAATATATACCTGATAAAACAGCCGGAAAAAGGAAAGAAATGGAAAGCCAGTCGTCAGTGTTTTTCCACTTCGGTAACGGCAGAGATAAGCAAGGCAACACACGGTGTCACAAAGTAAGAAGTCAGAGGAAACTGAAATAGGATGTGTAAGAGTTTCCTAAGAAGACACTGCCATCAGACAACGTTTCAACACTCATGGAGATAAAGAGTTCAGGAACACAGAGCCATGTCGTGAGATCAGGCCGCATCACACCACATAGGTCACACACCTGCCTGCATGCACACTTAGACACATACACACAAACACACACAAGCTCGCACACGCGCAAACGACATGCACACACAAACACAGCATGCGTGCACGCATACATGCACACTAAGGCACAGTTAGGCACACACACAAGATGCACACCCATGCGCATGCAGACACACACACTCACACACTCACACACACTCACACACTCACACACTCCCACACTCACACACACACACACACACACACACACACACACACACACACACACACACACACTCTCACACACACACACACACACACACACACACACACACACACACACACACACACACACACACACACACACACACACACACTCACACACACACACACACACACACACACACATACACACACACACACACACACACACACACACACACACACACACACACACACACACACACACACACACACACACACACACACACACGCATACATAGGCTCACACATGCTTACTAATGGTTACTCATTCCAAAATGAACATATTGATGCCACCAAGCTCACGTCATTGTGACAGAAAGGTAAACAGAAACTTTGTATTCCACAGTCCGGTAAAGCTTTTCTATAATCCGGATCTTGAAAAGTTGAAGAAATAGAAAAAGGTTTCAGACCAAGTTTTTAAATATATGTATTTCTTATATTTTTTCCTCATCCTTTGTTAATTATCTTTACGTGCAATGGCATATTACATTTACCTTCTGGAACTTTCTCGCACTTACGAGGTTATCTGTGTATGATCTTCCTGAGCGACCCGAGCAGAGCATAAAATCTCTCCAAATCTATTGGCTAATGAAAAGCATACATCTTAAAATAACTTAAAATACGAGATGCTAGCGATCGTTTTGGAGACGCTTAGCTTATCAGCCGAAAAGTTCCTAAAAACAGAAAACGAAACTAAACAAAGAGCCATAGAAGTGAGGGCGCAGCCATCTCGGTTCAGTGTGTCGGGGCCTGGTGGTTTAACACTTGTGGCTCCACTACCTTGCTCACTGGGCTATTTTCAGGCAGCCAGAGCAGCACAGAGCCCTCGCACAGGAACCTCCAGTGGGATGTTCATAATGCCACGCCGCTGCATGCTAGAGCTCTCCAACACCTCCTTTCCCTCTATCTTCCTGAGGAATCACTAGCAAAGACACATTTTTTATCTATTGCATTGGATTTTCTTTGTAGGATTTCACAAATTTTCACGGCAATTTTTGTTATTTTATTTGGGCTAGTTTTGATTTTGTACTACTCAGTGAGTTCATATTGTTTTATGACTCTGTATTTTAAGGATTTAAGTTTAAAGGTCATCAAGAGACGACTCTATTGCTGTTAGCCTTTTGGGTTGCGATAAGAGTGTTGCTCCAAAAATGAGTAAATCAGGATGTGTAACCAACACATGAAATGAGGTAAAAGCTCTTCTTCCTATTCCCAATTTAGTCGCAACTTCCCCATATCCCTGAGAATCGGCAGCCCGGCAGTCATAGTTCCCTATCCCTTTACTTGCTTCTGGCCTAGTCTTCACTATACAGTCTGGTATGTTTTAAATATAGTCTGGTATAAAACATTTTTTTTCTTATTGAACGCATCAGTTTTCCTTCCCCAGTATATACGTGAATCTATCATACTGGCCTTCCTTATGAGATGGATTATGGTAACAGAGACTGAAAATCCTGGTCAGCTATATTTCATTTGGCTAAAAGAGCCTTGCCTATTGCTTCATTCTATTTTGAAAGCCGCCCCTAAATTCATAGAAATTCCATGCAACAGTTTCCAAGCAAACATTTCCAAGAAGCTAGCTGGCAAGGTACTGAAAGGATAGCATGTTTCTCTGGGAGTTTGTTATAGGTGAGAGTATTCTAATCAAAAAGTAATTGAAAGGTTTACTTGGAAGAATAAATCAGACGGTGTACAACGTTAATAAAATGTTATTAATGTCAATGTGAAAGCTAAGCAGTTAATTTGAATCCCAATTTTCACAACCATGTTTCCCTCCCTGCTCGGGTGAATCATGTGTCAGTTCAGTGAAAACATGGCTCCTAACAAAAGTGATTTGCGTTTAGTTACAGGCTGTTTTACAATTCCTCGTCTGCGCTTCCCTTTCTGTCACTTCTCCATAATTCTTGGTATTTCAGTTACACCGGCCCCGTTTCTGAAGCTTCCCCTTTTCCCCATAGATTCCTATAATTCACGGTTGCCTCTTCTTCCTCTTGCCTTGTACAAACAAGAGCGTATGTGGGGAAATCAGGCAGCCACAGTGACATGCAAAACCACAGGCCTGCAGATATGGGACTTGCAAGATTGTGCGTTGTGTCAAAGTTTTGCCACAGCAACAGCAGACAGGGAAAGAGAAACCTGACCACTTGACACACAGGACACTTCCCTATTCGGACCACTGGGAACAAAGCATCCACAGTGGTTCATTTGTGTGCAGAACATTCTCTGATACACAACATAGGTGTTTTGGACGCTGGGATATGACTTCTCAACCGGATAAAAAGTGTGGCCCTACATGTATGTTTGTACTTGACCGTACTTTTGTGCGCATTTGAGAGATGTGTAGATAAAGCTAGGGAGGAGAGAGGAGAGAGGAATGGGGAGACTAGAGTGAGAGAGAAAGAGAGAGACAGTGAGAGAGAAAGAGAGAGAGAGAGTGAGAGAGACAGAGAGAGATGGTGAAATTGTATTCATTAAACCCCTTTGTTGTTCTCCCCACCCTGGTTTCCCCAGTAACACGGTTTCCTGTCTCAGTGTTTCCTGTTTATCTCGCTGTTGGTTGTTTTACAAAAGACTCGCGTTGTCAGATGGAACCACGACGTGTGACTTCATCCCATCACTGACATGTGTTAAACCCCAACGCACGTCGTTCGTAGCCCGTGTGACAAACGTGTTTGTGTACATATTTAAAGATTACGGGAGATGCATATTTAATAATTTATTAACGTCATCATCTCATTTTCAGTTGACTGAAAACGACTTGACACGCCACTAGTAGTTATCTCAAATCAAAATCTTTTAGAATTCAACCTTTCCTACAACGGAAAGGTTCTTGTGACGTAGTTCCCATCCACGCTGGCAGCCAATAACCATTCCGCGCGCCAGATCAACTGTGTTTTGTCACGTTTGCACAAACCCATATTAGAAAGCACATGGTAAAGTAAAGTAGGCCATGTCATTTCACCTCATCTTCCAACCCGCCCTGTGTAGCTGTGTCAACCTGGGCTGGGCCGACCTCAGGGGGGCCCGTGTTCTTGTCGTCTGTGTGTAGTACTTTTATAAGATGTCAAATGCAAAAAGGACCACGCTGGGATTCTAAAACGTGGCCCCCCTCCCCTTGCCCTCTTTTCCAGCCTGTAACATTAAAGTTGAGGCGCGCAGTGACGAGGAGAACGGGCTCGCCTGTGACGTCAATGGCGAGGAGGAGTGTGCGGAAGACTTGCGCGTGCTCGGGGCCTCAGCGGCCCGGGCCAACGGCTCCCAGGCGGGCCCCGACTCCAAGGGCTACACGTCGGCCGGGGGCATCCGCCTGCCCAACGGGAAGCTCAAGTGTGATATCTGTGGGATAGTTTGCATTGGCCCCAATGTGCTGATGGTGCACAAGCGCAGCCACACTGGTAAGCACCCCCCCCCCCCCCCCCCTCCCCCCCCCACCTGCTGCCGTGCTCTCCGTTTGGCCCCCCTGAGTGCCAGGTTCGTAGTGGGGGAAACACACGCATCTTATGAGTAAGTCGATTGGCGACAGTCGCAATGGCTTCAAATGATCCAATGTTGGCCTGGTCGGAATTATTATCATGGGAAACATGCAAGGCAATCAGGATGGATTGACACAGATTGTGAGCAAACCCTCTGAGGTACCTATTTGAGACAGACAGTTCCTTCTTGCTATTTAACCCCATGATTGACTGAGTTCCCATCAGGATGCAGTACATCAGGGGTTGAGTTGCAGCGTCGTTAGTTATCAATGTGATTAGCTGTACATGGATGCCTCTTAAGAGTGGGAGATAGGCTCTGACATTATCATTAGCCCCTCTTAGTTTTAGTCTTTATCTAAATCATTTGAGCACTCCTTAATGGCAAGCAATAGTTTTTTATAGGGTTGACAGATTATTTTAGTGCAAGAAACGTTTTGTAAATCGTCCGCCACGATCAAATGGAATCTCTCCGGGAGGAGACAATGATATGACTTTAAAAGTTTTTTAAATTCAAATTTCATATCCCATCGTAATAATCCAAAACCAGTGATGAGGAACACTTTTCAAAAAGGCACTTAAACTGCCAGGCTTTTAGAAACTAATGAAACCCAAAATAGAAGAAAGGAACACTTGACGTATGTAAATGCAGAGGAACTTACAATAAAAGATATAATGAAGTGTCTCCGTTTTAAATAGAAAATACTTTGGTTGGTTCTTGGCTCCTGAAATGCATTTTTAATGAGTTCCCTTTTATCTATATATTTTTGCTGCTTCACTGGTGACTCTTATTTTATGTGGCGGGTTTGGTGGGGGGGGGGCGCATTAAAACGTCCTCACAGAATGCCACAACACGGCTGGCGGCTGGATATTGGTTTATTCCAAACGCGCTGATCAGGAAGACTGGCTCTCAACAAAAAGTGTTTCCTTTTTCGCTTTTATTCAAATGAGGCAGAATTTGCATTGCGATGTGGCGTTCTTATTTTAGCGACGAAGTAGTGGGGGGGAGAAAAATGAGATTTTCAGATCAAATTGACCCAGGCATCGGTGCGTCACGGTACTCGCAGGCCTAGGCGGGGAGGCGGCTGTTGTTCGATCAGAGTGCGGGAACTCAGCGGGGCAAAGCAGGGGGGGGGGGGGGGTGGAGTATGTGAAACCTCTTCCAGACAGACAGTGCTATTTTTTGTTTTCGTGTGACTTGATCTTGATCCTTCCTTCTGTCTTCGTGTTGATTGGTTGAGACTCCTTGACCTCTTATTGGTTCATATCAGACGTCTCACGAGAGTTTAACTTTAAAAAGATAGCTCTGTCTAGGATCTTAAATCGGAAGATCTTGCTTATTACGTCGGAAAATATGATTTAGATCCCATAATAGGAACCACCGTGTGTGTGTATGTATTTGCTATGCTGCAGACTGGCATCAGGTAAATAGGCTG
>NC_082396.1:1230957-1255957 GCF_031168955.1 Gadus macrocephalus | reverse complement strand
AGCGATGTCATCACTACTTGCAGTGCATGGGGCTCCAGAACAGCCTCTACACAGGTCCGTGTCACCCCCCCCCCCCCCCCCCCCCCCCCGCCCCTTCCAAGCCTCCCTCAGCCCCCCTTCACTAAGCCAGCCACAAGCGACCTACTTCGCCCCCTGAGCACATGCTCTCACTATGCAGGTCACCACATCCATAGTGTCACAACGACTGTTGAGACTGTTTAGCAGGTCAGACCGAATTCGAGTAAAAGGACTTCCTCTTTCCCTCCTATTTATTGTTTAATTGAAGGGACACTCCAGTAGCGGCGGGCACTTTGTTCATGGGAAGAAAGGCAGCTGAACTTATGAATCTATGAATAGATATCGCTTTGAGGTGCAACAATTTAAACGTATTCCCTTTTAGCAACAGATTTGAGACTAAAGAAACGTGACGTCAGTAAACATCTCCATTTATAGTAGTAATGAGACAAATGCTTCGTAGGTCTGAATAATTGTGCTCTGAGGGAACGATTTATTATTTTTGAGCAGGTCAGATGTAATACAATTTTAATACTTATTTCCTGTTTTGCTTTCCAGTAGTAAAGGAAGAAAGCAACCAGAATGAGCAGAGGGAAGACTTAAGCCAAACCGGATCCGAGAGAGCTCTGGTGCTAGACAGACTAGCTAATAATGTAGCTAAACGTAAGCGCACTATGCCTCAGAGGTTTATGGGTAAGGGCTGGAGTCTGCTTTTTTTGTATACAAACTAAATCTGTGCATTTTTACAACAAGAAACCCTGCTTAATTTAACATTCAGCTGGTTGAGCTATGAAATAATGTTTAAAATATTTAGCATTTTTAGCAGAGCACAACAATATAACAATTCCATTTTGTGGAGTGCATGCCATGTAATCTGTAGTCTATATAAATTATTCCCAATAACCAATGGGTCTTTAATTATTTGTCGTATTGCATGTAAAAATAAAGTAATTCTATAAAACGAAAGCACTACGATGATTATACTAGTTGCCGTGCAACCAAGTTGGAATTGGACACAAGGCTTTTGAAAACGTCAATATCTTCTAACTCTAACCACAGCAACGTTTCAGTTCTTACTGCACCCTGTGTGACACCCTAGAAACATAGTCACCTCCAAAACCTCAGGAACGAGAGTGAGATCTGTGTGGCGCTGTGGCCCCGCCCTCCTAACCCCTCCCCCCCCCCCCCCTCCCCAACCCCAGGTGAGAAGCGTCTGTCGGAGCTGTCCTTCGAGGGCGGGGCCGTGGAGATGATCCAACCCCACGTCATGGACCAGGCCATCAACAGCGCCATCAGCTACCTGGGGGCGGAGTCTCTGCGGCCGCTGGTGCAGACCTCGCCGGCCTCCTCCTCCGGGGGGGGGCGGCGACACGGCGCTGACCTCCATGTACGCCTCGCTGCACGCCAAGCTCCCCCCGCCGCCCAACCCCGACGGCGGCGGCGACGGCGGCGGCGCGGGCAACGGCCTGTCGTCCAAGGACAGCGCGGCCGAGAACCTGCTGCTGCTCTCCAAGTCCAAGTCGTCCAGCGAGAAGGACGGCTCGGCCAGCCCCCCCAGCGGGCGGGACTCCACCGACTCGGAGAGCAACAACGAGGAGCCGCGCTCCGCCGGCCGCGGCGGGGGAGGGGGCGGAGCCGGGGCCGGGCCGGGCCTCATCTACCTGGCCAACCACATGGCGTCGGGGGGGCTGCGCAACGGCGTGCTGCCCCTGGTGAAGGAGGAGCAGCAGAGGCAGCTGGCGGACGCCATCCGGGCCGGCGTGGAGCTGGCCTCGGAGGGCTTCAAGGTGGTGACGGGCGACGGGGAGCAGGTGCGGGCGTACCGCTGCCAGCACTGCCGCGTGCTCTTCCTGGACCACGTCATGTACACCATCCACATGGGCTGCCACGGCTTCAGGGACCCCTTCGAGTGCAACCTGTGCGGCCACCGCAGCCAGGACCGCTACGAGTTCTCCTCCCACATGACCCGGGGGGAACACCGCTACTGAGGGGGGGGGGGGGGGGGGGGGGGGCCGGGGAGAACGCCGCTACTGAGGGGGGGGGGCCCGGGGGGAACGCCGCTACTGAAGGGGGGGGGGGGGGGGGGGGGGGCCCGGGGGGAACGCCGCTACTGAGGCCTGGGGGGGCTGCACAGACGAAATGTTTCATGTACATATAAGGAACGCTCAACCGACATTAAAACACACACACACACACAGACGAATACACACACATACACACACACCCTTGCTCTATGTTGCGTGAATACTCACTCATGCATACAAACACACTCTCTCTCACACACACACACACACACACACACACACACACACACACACACACATACACACAAAGTTATTTAAAGACGCCATTGTAAAATACACTGTTATAGTTTTTATACCGAAAATGCATGTTTGTAGAATACCAAAAATGCAAATTGAACAGAGTGATGCTTTTTTTTATCTTGAGTTTCAGTGCCATGGAAAGTGTTTGGTCAATGTGCTGTTATCATAGCCCGTTAAAGTTCAACATTGCTATTTGGCATCATTGTGCTGTATTTAGGCGTGAGGTTGTTTATCTATTCATGGCAGCTGTATTATGTCCTCTTATTGATCTTTTTATATAAATATAAAATATCATAAAATATAAAAATATCAATGATGCATAGGGATCAGAATAAATAATTCCTTTTATATTGAAAGGATATTAAAAAGAATGACCACTGCGTACTACCCCTTACTGTATTCAATATACACTTATTATACTTTTTTTGTCTTAAACATCTTGGTTTTATTGCCTTTCCTGTTGTTTAGGTCACAGTATGTTTTTGTATTTATTTGTGTTTTATTTAGTTCTTCTAGAATAGTAATATTGACTGCATACTTCCTGTCCGACCTTATAACGTGACATGAAGCTTAAAAACTGACTGCTGCTGGAATCCTTTCCTCCCTAAGTTCAAAGGTCACCTGGTTTCCGTGTTGCGTCCGCTGGGTGACAAGTGTCTATTTGTCAATGAACAGTAGTGATAAAAGGTCATTTCATGCTTGCGAAATATAAATAAAATTGTATTTTACATAAGTGATTTATCGAGTGTGTTTATTTTTTGCTTAATTATTTTCATTCTCCTGTATTTAAATCACATAAAGATGTAAATTAACTTTTTTGTGTAGGCCTACAGTATTTGCCATAGCCTACTACATTCTCAATATTTTACCCATAAACTACCTGCTCTCTGTCGTCTTTAGTTTTGCTCTTTGCAATTTATGGGATTATAAACAGCACAAATCTCCCGCCGCTAGGATGGAAGCGACAGCATTATGTAGTTCATATGCGTTTTATTATGTATAACCTACACTTATATTAGAGTGATTTTTTTGCTGTGATTAGGCTTTACACTATAAATCCTCTTTGGATTGTATGGTTGTCCTCTCTCTGAAGGTATAGAGGCCTACTACGGCCGTGGACGGAGCTGCTTATCCGGACCGGTTCATCACGACGTCACCTCACGATGACCATTTCGCACGGGAGCGTTGGATTGATATCTATTGTATTGGTAATTATGTTTTTTTTTACCTCATTGTTTAGTAATCAATCGTGAAATTAGGTGTCATTATGAGAAGCCATTGTAGTGTTTGAAACCGCCACAGCTTTTCTCATGCGAGACGTGGCACAACAACGTTTAATTCAGCCAAGGCTACGGCATATTTACGTTGAATTAGTATCGCCCACCAAAACATCCCATGATCGATTATCATGTAGGCCTACAGGAATCCAGCTCGTCTGGACTCTGGAGGACTTGCAGTTCGGCTGAAGGAGCACCGTGGAGCTCCCTTTAGCACCGTCATAGCTGCGTCCAGATGGCTGCTGCGAGATTCGTCAGAAAGGGGAAGCAGCTGCGGCCAGAGTTGAGTCCCCCACGCTTCGTTGGGACCTAACGGGGTAGGGAGGGTATTTGCATGAGAGGGATAATCTGGCCAACCAACTCCTAGCCAGAATCCCAAATCTCACTTCCTTTATTTCTTTTTACAGCCAGTCGACTGAAATAGTCGTTTGAAATAGTCGACTGGCCGTTTTAAGAATCAGAGCTTTATTATATGATTGCACTTGCTCTGTAATGGGGATCCGAAGGGATCACTGCCTAGGCATCAGTGTAGGCCTACATGTCTGAGTAGGAGGCCTACTCTCTCAAGCTGAACACGCGTTTTAAAGGACGTCGTTGTACACGATGACATGTGTATTATGTTCTACCGACATGCGATATTGTAAGAATGCATGCATTGTGAAAATACCCATTATTCAAAATGTAAACTGTTAAAGACGCATACAAAACACAAAAATGAAGTGTTCTTATTTTGCATGCAGACTCAGTGTGCCACCGGGTGCAGCACATTAAGGATAGGAAGTAGCCCGTGGCTTAAGCATTCCATATTCATTAACCAAGAAGTCAGTCGAAAGGTCAAAAAGGGAAGAGGAAGCTGCCCAAATAAAACTAAACTGAAAGCCATAGAAGGACAGGAGATGGATGTTACGGTTTTGGATGAGCATCATAAAATTAGATCATCACAGTAATTGCGTGGGATAAACAATATGTCACAAGTCAAGGTGTAGGGCCTTTTAAACCTTCAAATGTTAAGGTACTCCGAGCTCAACGATATGCATATTACGAGATAAGCAAGACCCCTTACTCCTGATAGCAATGGTGCCTTGCTGTGTAAGATTGGATCATTCTGAACTTAAAATGTTTGGCAAGACAGGTTTAATCAGTAACACGCAAGCTATAATTACAACTTTGGGTGCTTGCAATCATACAGCCTGTAATCACATTAACAAGCTAACACACAGGAAATGAAGATACAAGCACAGGGGACCTTGGGAAACGTCTATTGCCTCCATATTCTGAGGACAGTGATGCTATCCTATCCGATCCAGCAAAGGGCCCCCCCGGAGTTCTGAGGAGCCCCCCCGGGCCCCATGGGGACGCGCGTCTCCTTCCATTGCTGGCTAATTAAAAAAAGTAACAATACTTTGGCAAGCAGTGCGTCGCTGAAATATTGATGAGATACTTGACAAAAAGATGAGAAATAAATGTATTTCTCAAATGTTTAATTTCATCTGAGCACAGTCTATGATAGTTTCTGTTCTTTGAGGGTACGGTGAATTAACGAGTGAAACCATATGGATGTAATACAGATTCCGATGGGAAGAGTAAAAGAGACGGACACAATACAGGACACAATAATAAGACACTGAGCTTGTTGTACTTTTATAGACTGACACAGTCCTATCAATTCAACTGCACCTAAGGCATCAGGTAAGAACAAAAATCTAATTGTTGGCATTTTATTGGGATTTAACCGTTGCGGGCCGTTTCTGCTGGCCACACCGGCAGCGCAACAACAGTGCTGTTTCTTTATCACGCAACCCAGGAGGAGCTCACTGTTGCCCAACTTCCACACTCGTGATTGGCTCATCCAGCCTCAGGAACACGGGCCGCTGCCGGAGCACGAGGAGCCAAGGGAACAACCTCACTGCCTCCGCCTTGACTCAGCGGAAGTGCATGGGAATGTCCCTCAGTATCATGCTATATTAGCAACCGATACAAGCCACGGCACGTTATACTATAGATACGTAGTATATAAACAGAAAGGCTTTTTCCACCGGAATGAAGAATCTGAATAATATATAATAAGTAAGCCCAACCATTCCTCTTTTTAAGTTTATTTAAAGGCACAACTTTCAGGAAAAACAACTCACAAACCATCACAGTTTTGTGTGTGAGAGCAAACAGAGAACTATGGAGGTCGTTTGGTAATGAATGTAGAAAGTGGTTATTAACCTCCAGGTCAGCGAGTCAGTCCTCCAGGTCCACCGGTTAACAAACAGATATAATGCAGGTTTCCACCTCTCAAGCTCCCTCACACAAGGGAACGCAAACCAGAGAACAACAACAATTAAGAAAACAGTGACCCGAATATTAACTCAAAACACAAAAACAGATATTCAAGTCACTGTATCAAAACAACAGTTTCCCCGACAATGTACCGAACCCAGAGGAAACAGAAACAAACATTAGGAAACAATCCGGTCGGTCTCAACGGCCGCACCCGAAGGTGCGGTTCCAGTCCTCGTAGAGCTCCAGGTCTTTGGGCGAGACGCTGGGCCGCACGGCCCTCAGCGCGTCCTGGAAGTCGCGGGAGAGGATGGGCCGCACCTGGTCGGGGCTGATGGTGGCGATGTCGCTGAGCTGGAGGCCGCGGATGGGCCCCAGCGCCGCCTCGCGGCACAGCTGCGTCATGTCGGCGCCGGAGAAGCCCTCCGCCGCCGCCACCACGCCCTCCAGCTCCTCCGCGCTCAGCTCGTTCTTCTCGCGGGCCATGAGGCTGGCGATGATCTGGCGGCGGGCGGCGGCCTCCGGCAGCGGGATGTACAGCCGCTTGGAGAGCCGCCGGCGGGCCGCCTCGTCGATCTCGTGCGGCCGGTTGGTGGCGCCCACCACCAGGATGCGGTCCTCGGCGGCGGTCGACGCCCCGTCCAGCTGCACCAGGAACTCCGTCTTGATGCGGCGCGAGGAGTCGTGCTCGCCGTCGGTGCGCTGGGACAGCAGCGAGTCGATCTCGTCGATGAAGATGACCGCCGGCTGGTGGCAGCGGGCGATGGCGAACAGGGCACGCACCATCTTCTCGCCGTCGCCCACCCACTTGGAGGTGAGCGACGAGGCGCTGATGCTGAAGAAGGTGGCGCCCGACTGGCAGGCGATGCACTTCCCGATGAGGGTCTTGCCGGTGCCGGGGGGCCCGAACAAGAGGATGCCTTTGGGCGGGCCGCGCAGGCCCGTGAAGATGTCCGGGCGCAGCATGGGCCAGACCACGATCTCCTTGATGGTGGCCTTGGCGAACTCCAGGCCGGCGATGTCGTCCCAGGCGACCGGGGGCCCGTGGTCCATGATCTCGCTCATGATCAGCTCGATGATCTTGGGCTCGAAGTTCTTCAGCCGCTCGTCCACGACCGGGGGCTCTTGGTTGCCGTCGAGGCTGGCCCCGCCCTCCTCTTCCTCGGATCTCGGCAGCGGCGACACAAACTTGGAGGCGGCCCCTCGGGGCCGGTTGGCGCCGAGGGACCTCTTCATGGCCGCCGCCAGGCCGGGGGCGGGGCCTCTCTGGGGCTGATGGGAGTTCTTCTTCTGCTGCTCGACGATGAACTGCTCCCGAGCGGATCGGAAGTTCCCCGCTGCTGCCCGGGTCTCAGAGCCGCTCCGGCCTCGGTGCGTTCCCTTGGCGCCCGCGTCCCTGGAGGTCTCTCCCGTCTGGTTGTAGAAACTCTTCCGCTTCCCAGCGTTGGAGGGCGGGAAGGGGGCGGACGGCTGGTTGTGCGCGGCGACGGCGAGGCCCGAGTTCCCCGGAGCCGCCTGACCGAACAAAGACTGGCCGCACGCGGGAAGGCGGCCGAAGGCGTCGGCGCCGGTGGTCCCCTCCTCAAAGCCGCGCCCCCTCTCTGCAGCGGCCCCCGGCGCTCTGCCCGCGGTGTGGCTACCCTCTGTCGTTCTGGACACTTCAGCTCCTGAGGGTTTGAATAATGGAGCGATGCTGCCTCGGCCTTCTTGTCCGACACAGATGTTAACATCTGCCGGCTCCACCCGGGAGCCACCGCCGCCGCCCCCCCCCTCCGTCCCGGCCTGAATCATCCTCTGCACGCAGGCCAGCTCCAGCACGCTCCCCGCCGTCAGGGACGACTCCCATTCGTCGCTGTGGTTGCGCTGACTGCGGGCCAGGTGCAGGGCGCTCTCCGCATAGTTATTCAACCCCGCGTGCGGGTCGTCGGAGTCCAGCACGGCGGCATAGCGCTCCGAGAAGGTCCTGAGCAGGCTGTCGGCGCCGGCCCGGGAGAGCTGGGAGCTCGCCCATGCATACTGAATGGAGAGGAGGTGCGCCCGGAAGGCGTCGGCCGTCTGTTCAGGTGTGCAGGCGCCGGATGAAATGTCAAAGGACCTCCGCTGCCACTCGTCCAGGTGTGGGCCACTCATGCCCGGGCTGCTCCAGCCTGCTCGGGGACAAAGGACCTCCGCTGCCACTCGTCCAGGTGTGGGCCACTCATGCCCGGGCTGCGCCAGCCTGCTCGGGGAGAAAGGACCGCGTTCATTACAAATACATGACCCCAGGAACAGCAGGACTGACGAGTTAGCCAGTGACCACCGTCCCAAACGGCATTTCAATTTATAAAACCAATAGTTGGCATTTGAGAGGCTGGACATTTTTGATGTGCTCCGGCATCCCCGTTGTTATAAACTGGGCGTAATTGGATTTAGTTATGACGCTTATAGCTTAGCATTGAGCTTTATATCGCTACATAAGAATGCATCATAGGATGGGATGTTCTGTTTGCAATACTCTGCCATATTGAGAGGACTAATGAGCGATGTAGTCAACGTAAATATAACATGGTTAACTTTGCCAACCGTGTGGCAGTATGAGGCAGTGTCACAATGTCCCCCTGTAACGACTAATCGTTTCACAAATAACTACTCAACAAAAAAACAAAAACATTATGAACTCAAAACAGGTAAATTCAATGATCCTATGCTTCCAAAATTAAGGCGGTGATTGCGATGTGACGTCACGATGTACAGTAGTACTTCAATACTGACAATAGAAATAATCTAAATATCATCGATTCTACACCATGTCAGACAACAACTTGACAACAGCGCCAAGAAACAAATCCAAATGTGCAGGAATCTATGAAGGTCACTTACTAGTATTTGCGATAAGCTCCTGTTAAAATATACATGACCAACACAACAAGTCCACAACAACCAACCTTCCCGCCAGCTGCTTATCCACGAAGCGTAAACGAGGGCTGCGTTCCAATTAGTTGGTTACAATACCGCCATTAGGGCTTACCTTCGAGTTCAAGAACTACGGACCGCACTCTTACGTACACTTGATTGAGGGAATAAACTTTATTAAATGTTTTCACATAAGAGTAAAATGGCAATTAAGATGCAAACACAAGACGAGGGAAAACTGAAGGGAAGGTAAAAGAATTGGAACGGTGTCAACAAGACCATGCTGGTGCGCTCGGTTTCATAGTCCGGGTGGACCTCGTGTGTGGTTTTAATTGTTGTTTTTATTTAAAGGTTGACATTTTGATGTAAAAAAAAAAAACACTAAAGATTTGCGCAATTTTTATGACTTACAGGGGACTTTGAAAACATGATAGTATTTCCTTAAACATTATTTAACAATTATTTTTGCTTCGTTCACAGCAAACCTTAGATTTAAAAAGTCCACAATGCCATCTAGTGGCAATTTTGCAGACCTACCGTAACTATGTTAACCGAATTGCATACTGGGATATTAAGTACATTGTATGATGCCAAAATACATATAAGTAATTATTAAGAAATATTACACGTGCAAATATGAACATTTTGAGGATTTCTTGTATCGATAAACTCAGGTCATGAGTTCAGCGCAAAAATCCAATTATGAATCGATCAATAGCCTATACACTGCAGGGTAGACTACACTACCCAGAACCAGGCACGGTTTGCGGTAGTCTGTCTGCATGGCTGACAGACGACACTGGGTTCAACAAGAGAATAGGGAATAATAGACATACTGCGCGTAGACCATTTGGATTGCGTGACTGCGATCTCGATCCCTAGTTTTCCGGCCAACCATTTGTTCATTTTCATTTACTGTATACTGTTTTGGATTTAAAGAAGCTTGTGCTAAAGTTTGCGGGCTAACAATGATATTGGTCAGTTAGCAAGCCGGGGAGATAATCTGAGGTCCAGACGGGAGAGGCTTCGTGAACTGAGGGCGATAGCAGTCACGCCCTAATCCAGGGATACCCATCCAACCCAAACTATGTCCTTCAGCCAACACAAAGTGTCATACATGGATCATTTGTAGGTTTATCGACTGTAGCATAACGCCTGAAAGGAGTTCTGGAGGAGGTAGGTCTGGACTGGATATGACGGACTTATTATCATGCTACAAACAATTGCGTCTGCGGAGATAACCCTCGCCAGTCCGCCTGCTGTAGAGCCAACCAGCCGGCTTTGCACAACAGTGTGTTATTATTATTCCTAGATCATCATCACAGCCTCTCGACCTCTACCACCATGAATTCCCCTGTATATACATTTGTGACCCGGGACGACAACAGTACAGTTTATGCAGAAGTTGCGAAAATACTTGTTTCGACTGGACACTGGAAGAGGTTGAAACGAGACAATCCCAGATTTAACCTGATCCTTGGGGAACGGAACAGGTTACCATTTGGACGCCTAGGTAAATGTTACATTTTATTTGTTCTGTAATTGAATGAAAGATAAACTCAAACGAAGGCTACCTAATATAGCATCTTATGTATTGTTAACCTTGGTATCTTTTCCATAAAATGCTCTGGGGCTGCCGCTGAACCATAAAATAGTTGCTCCATCATGTCGATGCGGAGAAGTGTTGACGTCTTCCTCTGCAGTCCATGAAGGGATAGGCTGTACACATTATGGAAAGTTGATGCAATTCTTCATTTATTACATTTGTCTGGACAGGTCACGAACCTGGACTGGTGCAACTGGTCAACTATTATAGAGGTGCTGATAAACTCTGCAGAAAAGCATCACTTGTGAAGTATGTATACCATGTTACATTTTTCTCCACGAATGAATTATTCATCGGACATTAGCTAATAGCTGACCATTGACTCTGCTTTACTGGGACATTCCTCACGCAGACTGATAAAGACCAGCCCAGAGCTGTCGGACGCCTCAACCTGGTTACCTGAGTCCTACATCATCTATCCCACCAACCTCAACACCCCTGTGGCCCCGGCTAAGAACGGCATCAGCCACCTGAAGAGCAACCCCAAGACGGATGAGCGCGAGGTGTTCCTGGCCTCCTACCACGCCAGGAAAGAGAGCGGAGAAGGGACGGTGTGGATCGCCAAGTCATCCGCCGGAGCCAAAGGCGAGTCTTTCTGCTTGCGCTTTGTGTGTCTGAATCGAATTAGGCATTCCTATTAGACTATAAGTTGACCATATTACGAAAATCTAATGAAATACAGACTCTAAAATGCAAACGTTTCAGTGGAAATATTTTAACTTCTTCAACTTCTTCCTGCAGGTGCTGGTATTTTGATATCCAGTGATGCGAATCAGTTACTGGAGTACATTGATAATCAGGGGCAGGTCCACATCATTCAGAAGTACCTGGAGAAACCCCTGCTGCTCGAGCCTGGCCATCGCAAGTTTGACATCAGGCAAGTCCGGTCAATGTCAATATCATGTCCAATACTTTCAAGAGCTGTTCATCACAATGATGGCCTCAAATAACTTAACAGGCCCACAGTGAGATGCATATTCCCCTTCATAGAGCCAGAGTGAACTCGGCAATAACACCGGTTTGTACATCACCATTAAATAATTAAAAAACACTGTATTTCTGGTGGCTCTGAGAGGGATTCAGAACAGCGGTGAACAGCTTCTAACATCGTCCTCCGGACTCTAACGGGGTCCTGTGTGCGATGGGTTCTCCTCGCTAGGAGCTGGGTGCTTGTGGACAGCCAGTACAACATCTACCTGTACCGGGAGGGCGTGCTGCGCACCTCCTCGGACCCGTACAACAGCGCCGACCTGGACGACATGACCAGCCACCTCACCAACCACTGCATCCAGAAGGAGCACTCGCAGAACTACGGCCGCTACGAGGAGGGCAACGAGCTGTTCTTCGACGAGTTCCGCCAGTACCTGCTGAGCGCCCACCACGTCACCCTGGAGACCGCCATCTTACCTCAGATCAAGCAGATCATCAAGTAGGCCCCACAGTGTGTTTGTGTGTGTCTGATGGTTTCATGTTGTGGGGGGGGGGGGGGGGGGCTGTTTTGTGTTTGTGTTCAAAGGCTTGAAACAAGAAGGTTGTTGGGTATTTCCTCCCACTCACTTTCAAACATCTCTGGCTGAGTGTGTTTGGAGTACTCCTTTGTTAGATCTATCAAGTCTAATTAGTTTATCCGTCATCGCGATTGCATAAACGTCTTTTTGGCGACCCTATTAAAAAGAGGGATGGTTGTTTACAGTGCAGTGTTTGAGATGGAGGTAGCCCCCCTAACAACCGTCTCATGTGATCTGGGTCTTCCAGGAGCTGCCTGTCGTGCGTGGAGCCTTCCATCACCACCAAGCACCTGTCCTACCAGAGCTTCCAGCTGTTTGGCTTCGACTTCATGGTGGACACCAGCTTCAGGGTGTGGCTGATAGAGATCAACGGGGCACCGGCCTGCGCACAGTGAGTACCGCGGCAGCCCCGTCTGCACTCATTGATCCGATGGTATCGGTGTGCATGCCACTGTATATATATCAGTCAAGTGTTCTTCCTCTGTGTTCTCCTTGACTTGGCACATTTTTGTTAAGCTCGACGACTCCTCGAGCCAAGCCTGTATCTCCTCATGTCTCCTGGGAGTCTTGAAATGTATTGAGTTTTAAGGAGGGTTATTGGTTCTGGATATTATTCGCAGTATCATCACTTTGCATCTGATAGAGGTGGCACTCCTTGTGCTTTCTAGATAAGCGTGATAGCTTGCATGTATCGATCCATAGCGACATTTCCAGGGTTTGTTTTATAAGTTTGCTTCTAGGCAGGGCTATCTTTGCCACTCTGTATAATATAATCTTCTCCGCCTACAGGAAGCTGTACCCGGAGCTCTGCCAAGGCATCGTAGACGTGGCGATCTCCAGCGTCTTCAACCTCAACAGCGGCAGCGACTCCGCCTCCTCTTCTGGCTCCTCCTCTGGCTCCTCCTCCTCTGGCTCCTCCTCCTCTGGCTCCTCCTCTTCCTCCACCCCATACTCCTCCTCACCGTCCTTCTCCACCATCACCCCTGGCTCATGCTCCTCCCCCAAGCTGAGAGGGCCCCTTCACGTGGGACCCTTCACCAGACTGTAGACCCCCCCCCCGAGCTCGGTGACCCCCCCACGCTTCGTCTCATGCTGTCCTCGGGCTGCTCGATTATGGATAAAAATCATAGTCACGATTATTTTGGTCAATATTGAAATCACGATTATTCAAACGATAATTTGTTTGAGTTTGAAAAAATTATGTATTTATTCAGCATGTCCCTCTCAAAAACACTTTGTAGCTGAGAACTTTGAAATTTCGCCTTAAAAAAATACACAAAATGGTCCAAAAGAAAAAGTTCAAATCTAAAATAATGTACAGATATGTATCCAGCTGTTCTGCACTTTCTTTCGAAAACTTGATTATGTTAATTTTCTGATCGTTTGACGCTAAAATCAAAATCGAGATCGAAATTCGATTAATCGCCCAGCCCTATGCTGCCCCACACAGAAGGCTGTGGGTGTGCCAAGCCACACGCGCCCTCAATACTACACACCTAGCCCTCACAGGGTGGGGTGTGTATTGAGTATTGGGGGGGGGGGGGGGGGGGGTTTCAGCCCCTGCCTGCATACTGTGTTCCATGATCATGAATGTGTTCTCCACTCCCAGGACGTGGGGCCCGTGGGGAAGTGAATAAAAGACTTGGATGTAAATATTGAAAGTGAAGATGGAGGAGGAGGCAAGTGAAGAGATGGATAATAATTGAAGGATGAGTTTTAGAAAAAGTGTGGTGCAGCCCGCCACCGCCCATGCTTCCGTTGGATGGATAAGGATGGACAAACGTTGGGCGAAGATGGAAACCGATAATGGATAAGTCAGAAGAACTGCAGTGCCTTTTGTGAATCCCCAAGCCCCCACTCCCTTTAAAAGAATCAGTCAAGTCTTTGTGTTCCCGTCGGCCTCGGCAGTAATGAATCGGGAAGGGAAAGTCAGGGGGAGGATTGATGTCTTTCTGGTTTGCTGAACAGATGATGATCGAAGTCCTAATGAGGTCTATTGAGGTTTTACCCTGGAGGAGTTTGTTGAAACCTTCAGTCCTTCCTCTCGCTGCAAATGGCCCGCTGCCAAGGTTTGACGGAGGAACACACAAGTTCAAAATCCAAATCAAGTATAATAGTGCAGTCCCGAATTCCTCTATGCTGGTTGTGTGAATGCTGCAGAATCAGATTACTTAATGTTGGAAGGGTAGAAGGAGTGTGGAAGTGAGTTAGTATTGTGTTTTCATTTTCACATGCACGCATCCTTGCACCTGCTTAGCTGAGCTCTGGGTAGGACACTAGACGGCTGTTCTGTCCCAGGTAGTAACACTACTTTACCACATAGTCTCCTGCTGGTGAAAGCATTGCTTCAGTACAATAATCCTATCATATTTGATACGGCTAGTGTAAATCTATGTTTTTCTATTGCAAAAAAAGTACACCTAAACTATCAAACTCGACGATTATGGAAAGCAATGACACTTCTTATCGTTTCTTTAGGTTTTTTGGCACTAAGAATAACTTGATTTAATGCTAGCCTATTTCTTTAAAATATAACATGATTAATGGTTATTATTTCTTACTCTTTATAAATGCAAATCATGTACTTACAAAATGCTTCTTAAAAATGAATTTATTTAAAGAACAGGAAAAAGACAATTCTGTTTGGAAGAATTCAAGTGTATAGAGCTTGTACATCGCATCACAATGATACAATGAATGCGTTTTATTGGACAGTGTGAGCTGTTAGTTGATGGGGGTGCATGTGTCCCGACAAAACAAGCTACGCCTATTTACGGTATATTTATGTTGGTTTATGATCGTACAGTACTGCAACACTCTTGAGCCCTTTCAATATGGCCGAACATCGCCAACAAAAACATCCCATGATGCATTATGATGTACAAGCCCTATACAGACCAATGCAGTTTATCAGTGTCTGTATACTTTTCCAATACTTCTAAGTTTCAACCGTTTTTGATTTGTCTTCACCAAAGATGAACCTTCACTGTTCAAGCTTCAAGCCTAGGGGAACTCAATTACCTGGCTCATTAACCTCATATCACTGCCATTTCACCTTGTTAATTTAATACATTGTTTTTGTACTCATTTTGCTACACTATAGCGTAAACAGTATTATCGTATTTGCCTGGTTTTTAGCAATGTCTTGAGAAAAACACAAAAAAACATTAATTTTCTACATGATTTGTGTGACTTTTGTACATTTATTTTAGTATTTGCAATAAAGATCCACTGGTCTTTCCTTAGCTCTTCAGCCCAAAAGTGTCCCTCATGTTCCAATGTATTTTTTTGTTTAGTCCAGCGTCAGCAATGGCATACACAGATCCACTTTCACAGTACTCTCCCAGCCTGTATATGGACATTATTTATGTTTTTATTTACTGTGTGCTGGTGTTTACATGTTGACTGAGAAATGAAGAAATGCAGCCATGAAGCAAAACATCAGTGGTTGTGGAATGGGAAATAATTGAAGTGTAATGACTTAATATCATGTTCTCAGTGGTGATGCATACGTGTGAATATCCACATGCTTTGATGTGTAGAAGCATTACCCAGATGTGTTGCTTGATAAAGAAATACAAATAAATGGCATTTCTGTTGAGACAAGACGATGTACACAAATATACAAATGTCTTTATATCTGCTGATCATGTGGGGAAATTAAAAAGTGTCCGTATTTGAAAGAAAAACATACTTGCTGGAAAAAGTCTTTCCATCAAAGGGAAGGGGTGCCTTAGAGGGAATCGCCTGTTGTATTGCCTGAGATAGACGCAATCGACCTCCTGCATGTAAATGCACCTTCATTTATTCAATTGATTGTAACGCTCTGAATTTGTTACCATACCTTTGAAGGTTTACTGTTTGATGTTATTTCTTGAACAGCATTGATGTTATATCCTGCCATGCACGTTTTGTTGCACATCCTATCATTTTTAGACGGTATTTTCCTCATACATTTTGGGTCCTCTTTCTTACCAAAGAAAACATTGCTGTTTGTTTCCAGATACATTTCAGTGCTTTTAAATGTTATTATTTTTGAATGTCAGATTGGAAGATTAGGTGGTCACCACCTAGAAGGAGGCATCCGTACTAGTCAAAATAAGTAAATGCTGTTCGTGTGTTTCTGTATGTTTTGATGTTTTATTAAAACCTGCACGAAACCATGATTGTCTTTATCCAACTTTATTAATACATAAAACGATTCTTCTTTATAATTTATTTTAAGTAAATCAGGCTAAATACTTGTATATCTTCAGTTTTCATCAAACCGAGCCATCAAGCGAATTCAGAACTGAAAGAGGTCAACACAAAACGTGTTCGTAGATATGACCTTTTTTTATTTTTCAAGTAAACGTTATTTAATTATTAATAATAAACATAAATAATAATTAAATAATAATATCAAAGTAGCCAAAAGCGAATGGAAGACGCGTCACTTCATACAGTGAAAACAGTTTTCTCTTCCGGCTGACATAGGGGTTGTACTTCCGGTATCACAGGCACATGTGGTAAACAACCACTGCAGCAACATGGACTTTTCAACTAAGTGGGATGATCTATCGAAAGGTCCAAGTTTAAAGCATTTATCGGAACCAGGATTCGGCGTCCCGAAGGAGAAACAACATGCTGCCATTCAGGACATTACTAAAGCCCACACGGAGTCCTTCGATCAAGCTGTCACAGATGGCCTGAGTCGCGTGGTGCAGGTCAGTCCTCCTGTGTAATAAGGTTTATAAACTTGAACCAAGTAATTAACTCTAAAGTTAAGGACTATGGGTTAAAATATGGGACCCGGTCACTATTGGAGATCATTCAGCACAGTGCTACATGATGTGTACATCTAAGGGATAAATCATTAACCATTAATAATTAAGTAATTACTAATTATTTTGGACTGCACTTGTGCGGTATCCACACGGCTAAACGACTATAACAAAGCTATTACACAATAAAGATGGAGCTAATTGAACCATGCATTCCATGATCAAGGCCTGCTATGTTAACCCTTCTTCAAGTCTTTCAATGCACGACGGTTTCATGTAAACCGACATGATCATATGTGTCACTTACTATGTGCAGCCTGCTTTACTTTGCATGTTTTTTTCTTTTCTCAGGCTATTCGGCCGTTGGAGTTCACATACAATAATGACCGAGTCTCCCTCGCCTTTGTCGATGCCACCATTATGAAACCAATGGTGGCAAAAGGCACGGTGTGCCGGGATCTGAGGGTGTTCCCCGCAGAGTGCAGGGCAAGAAAATGTTCTTACAAGTCAAAGATTGTGGTAAGTCATCCTCTAAAAGGGGCCAGCTGTGTGTGAACCATGAGGAATGGTTAACCGTGTTTTTAATTGTTTTGTAGCAGTAGTTTAGTATCAGTAACACAGCATTTAATAAAGTAGCCCATCTTTTTCTTATCCCACTGCCAGTGACATATTATGTTGTGAATATGACAACAATTGGGACACTATGATCCAGTATCCCCTTGTGCTGTAATCTGAGCCTCATCGTTTGTCTACCAGGCAGATATAAGTTGGTCGGTGAATGGTGTTCCCAAAGGCATCATCAAACAGTACCTGGGCCAGGTACCCATCATGGTGAAGTCCAAACTGTGCAACCTGCACGGCCTTCCCCCAAAACAGCTGATCGAGCACCATGAAGAAGCCCAGGTAACAGATATATCCCACACCAACTAGGGATAATTCTGACTACTAAATTTCCTTACGATTCAATTGAATGATTCAATTTATGATAAGAAGCTTTGTAAAAAATACTGTTGTTATACGTTTGTTAATTGGGCCAAAAAAAGCCTGGTTCAACTCTTGTATGCTCGTATGAAAAAAGTGTTTAAACGACTAGTATTTCTGATGCAGACCGACTTAACTAAGACAGCTGACATCATCCATCTGCTTTATGTGAAAACCGACTCTTCTCTCCTCAATAGGAAATGGGCGGCTACTTCATCATTAACGGGATCGAGAAGGTCATCCGCCTGTTGATCATGCCGAGGAGGAATTACCCGATAGTCTTGTGCAGGCCCAAGTGGAAGTCCAGGGGCCAGGGATACACTCAGTACGGTAGGTCAAACCATATTCATCATTAGTCAGGATGGCTGGTTGACCGTCCAGCTTGTTAACGGGTCGGTCTGGCCGACCGTCCAGTTTGTTAATGGGTCGGTCTGGCTGACCGTCCAGTTTGTTAATGGGTCGGTCTGGCTGACCGTCCAGTTTGTTAATGGGTCGGTCTGGCTGACCGTCCAGTTTGTTAACGGGTCGGTCTGGCTGACCGTCCAGTTTGTTAACGGGTGGGCGTGTTCTGTGCCTACAGGTGTTTCCATGCACAGTGTTAGGGAGGAGCACACGGCCGTCAACATGAACCTTCACTACCTGGAGAACGGCACCATGATGCTGAACTTCATATTCAACAAAGAGCTCTTCTTTCTACCGCTTGGCTTTGTGCTCAAGGTAATCAGGGATTATATTGTGCTTATAATTTCTGCCCCAATACGGCTCACTCTTGTATATGTGAAGTGTCTTGAGGTCTAGGAGTTGTTGGAATGGAGTGCTACGTTCTAACCCCAACATGTTTTGTTCAGGCCCTGGTGGACTTCTCAGACTTCCAGATCTACCAGGAGCTGATCAAGGGCCAGGAGCACAACAGCTTCTATAAGAGCTGCGCCGCCGAGATGCTGCGCATGGTCATGGAGCAGGACTGCGTGACCCGCAGCCAGACACTCAACTACCTCGGAGAACGCTTCCGGGTCAAGCTCATGCTGCCCGAGTGGTACACCAATGAGCAGTTTGCAGAATACCTCCTCGAGTACGTCCCCATCACCGTCCCCATCCGTCATGCTGCTGGCCTTGTTGTTGTTGTGGTGCAGTCATGTGATCTAACGGTTTCTGCTTTCACCAGGGAGTGCATCTGCATCCACCTCAAGTCCAACGTGGAGAAGTTCTACCTGCTGTGCATGATGACCAGGAAGCTCTTCACGTTCGCCAAGCAGGAGTGCACGGACGAGAACCTGGACAGTCTCACGACCCAGGAGGCCCTCACACCTGGACAGCTGTACATACGCTTCCTCAAGGCAAGTGGTGTCGCCCCTCACACCACACGGCGGGAGCGTTGTTCAAGTCACCTCCGTCTGATGACATGCACTGCTGCCTATTTGGGAAGGTGCCATATTTACGAGGGTAAATGGTACACTCTCTAGTGTGCCTGCTGATCACATGAAACCTACGTGATGATGTTCAAAACCACGTGACTAACATGCTCCAATAGGGCGAGTCTCTCCATCAGGGGAAGGGAAAGCGTTGTAATCCTTTCCGTCGGCATCCTTTCCTCAATGCAAACAGGAGCGGATGGCCAACTGGTTGACCAGCGTAATGCTGAACATGAAAAAGAAACGCAAAGTCATGGAACAGCTGAGCTCCGGTTCCATGATGAAGATGTTCCTGAAGGCCACTGAGATCACCAGGGCGTTCGAATACTTCCTCGCAACCGGCACTCTCGTTTCCCGATCTGGTACGGCCGTGCAGTCATGGTGATGATTTGTTCACTCTGAATGCTTTCATCCATCTCACACCGAGCCCTAACTCCCCCCCCCACCCCCCAGGTCTGGGCATGATGCAGGACTCTGGGCTGAGTGTCGTCGCCGACAAGCTGAACTTCATCCGCTACCTGTCTCACTTCCGCTGCGTTCACCGAGGGGCCGCCTTCGCCAAGATGAGGACCACCACCGTGCGCAAGCTGCTGCCCGAGTCCTGGGGTTTCCTGTGTCCCGTCCACACCCCCGACGGAGAGCCCTGCGGCCTCATGAACCACATGACCGCCAGCTGTGAAATGGTCACCCAGAGCTGGTCCACCGTGAGCCTGCCCGGCTTGCTCTGCTCCTTGGGTGGGTAGAGAGAGAGAGAGAGAGAGAGAGAGAGAGAGAGAGAGAGAGAGAGAGAGAGAGAGAGATGTTTGACGTATCCCACCCCACTGTGTTGTTGCAATAGGTGTCACCCCTGTGGACGGGATGCCCAGTAAAGCCTTCTCAGAATGCTACGTCGTGCTCCTGGATGGCAACGTGGTGGGCTGGGTGGAGGACGAGATCGCTCCCCTGGTGGCTGATTCACTGCGCACCTTTAAGGTATTGGTTCAGTTAGCCTTCAGCCCAGTGGCTTCATATTCAGTTAAAGAGTCCTCAAGACGTTACGATAAATATCTTGCTTTTAGTACAAACCTTTGTCGCGAGGATTTTTTTGTGAAAAAGAACATTAGCCCTTCTTTATTCTCTAACATTGGAACTCAGTCATCAGTCTACATAGTCCAGCACCCGTCTCCTGCTAATGCGCCACATGGTCCCTCTGCAGGTCCTGAGGGAGAAGAGGATTCCCCCGTGGACCGAGATCGTGTTGGTTCCCAAGACGGGCAAGGCCAGCATGTACCCCGGCCTGTTCATCTTCACCACGACCTGCCGCATGATGCGCCCCGTCCGCAACCTGGCCCTGGGCAAGGAGGAGCTCATAGGAACCTTCGAGCAGGTGCGTGGGAACGGTTTTCATGCGGTGGACCGGGATAGGACAGATCAAGCTCCATCGTAGGTTGCACATTGGCCCGCGGAGGCTGCTGTCATTTTCTTCAGTACAAGAGGCGTGTTCAACGGGCCTAGTTCAAATTACTCTTTACGCGATTGGCTGCTTGCCGTCGCTTCCCTGTCGCCATTGTGTTAAACCAGCCAATAGCGCGCCAGGGGGAAAAGCCAGCTTAGTGATTGGCTCTCGCAAAACCTAATAGGAGGCAGAATTTTTTTTATTGTTCTTCTCCAGGCCCTTCTGCTGCAGGGCGGATTCAAGTCGCCGGCAGAATGGGCCGGGGGCACTTAGTCTAGGGGGTGGGGAGAGATGACCAGCCTGATGAGACCAACCTGCTCTCTGAGTGTACATTCTGTTTCCCTCAGTGGAACACGCTGTCCTGGGCCTCTTCCGAGGAATACTAAATGATTAAATCCGTGCTGCGGGGAGAAGGGTTCCAGTCGAGGAATATTAAGGAGTGCCGCAGACGGTAGAATTTCAAAACAACGGATGTGCCAAGGAAAAGAGTGGGAATCTACGGAGCAGTTTGATACGAAATAGACCTAATCTTGTTAAAGATCAATCGAAAGGCTTTTCTGCGAGGAGAATGTCTCCTTATGTTGTTAAAAAAGTCGAGCCATCCAAACCGATTTAAGAAAACGCTCTTCCGAAGAGCGTTTTCTTAATCGGTTTGGATGGCTCGACTTTTTATAACAACATAAGGCCGTATGTGGACATCAATTGCTGCAGAGCCCAGGCCAGAGTGATATTCATCGGGAAACGCAAACCTTAATATCTGGACCATCTTACAAGACTAGCTAATGACATTTCCCGCTCTCCCTTTTCCTCTCACAGCTCTACATCAACGTGGGCGTCATGGAGGACGAGATCCAGCCGGGCGTGACCACACACCAGGAGCTGTTCCCCCACACCATGCTGAGCGTCGTGGCCAACCTCATCCCCTACTGCGACCACAACCAGAGCCCCAGGAACATGTACCAGTGTCAGATGGGTAAAGGCCTCGATCGGTCCTCTGTTTGAATTCCCTTGAATATTAAATGTTGAAATGCACCCACCACTCGATATGAACCCCCCCCCCCCCCCCCCCCCCCCACACACACCTCGGTCCCTGCAGGTAAACAGACGATGGGCTTCCCGCTTCATGCGTTCCTGAATCGCTCCGACAACAAGCTGTACCGCCTGCAGACCCCCCAGAGCCCGCTGGTCCGGCCCGTCATGTACGACCACTACGGCGTCGACGAGTTCCCCATCGGCACCAACGCCGTCGTGGCGGTCATATCCTACACGGGCTACGACATGGAGGACGCCATGGTGAGACCTCCGCCTGTTTAAGAGTCGGGTTTCCCCGTCGCGGCCGAGCGGGACGAGGTGATGACCTGCTGTGGTTTGGGGCTCCTCTCCTCCAGATCGTGAACAAGTCGTCCTGGGAGCGGGGCTTCGCCCACGGCTGCATCTACAAGACGGAGATGGTGGACCTGACGCAGAAGATGAAGGGCGAGGACAACCTGGTGTTCCACGCCAACCCGGCCGACCCCAAGGTGTGCGACAAGCTGGACGCGGACGGACTCCCGCAGATCGGGGCGAAGCTGAGCTACGGGGATCCCTTCTACAGCTACATCAACCTCAACACCGGCGTGAGCCACATCATCTACTACAAGTACGTCACCCCCCCCCCCCCCCCCCCCCCCCCCCCCTGAGCTTGGCTCTCGTTCAGCTCATTCCCCCGTTCACGGAGGTGTACTCCCTTCGTTCCCGAGTCCGATCAAATGTTTTGCGGTTGTCTGATCGGCAGGAACCAGGAGAGCTCGGTGGTGGACAACATCAAGATCTGCAGCAACGACCAGGGCACGGGCACCTTCAAGCGCATCTGCATCACGGTGCGCATCCCGCGCAACCCCACCATCGGGGACAAGTTCGCCAGCCGCCACGGCCAGAAGGGCATCCTCAGCCGGCTGTGGCCCGCCGAGGACATGCCCTTCACGGAGAACGGCATGTCGCCCGACATCCTCTTCAACCCCCACGGCTTCCCCTCGCGCATGACCATCGGCATGCTCATCGAGAGCATGGCGGGCAAGTCGGCGTCCATGCACGGCCTGTGCCACGACGCCACGCCCTTCACCTTCTCGGAGAAGAACGCGGCGCTGGACCACTTCGGCGTGCTGCTGCGCGAGGCGGGCTACAACTACTACGGCACGGAGCGCCTGTACAGCGGGCTGAGCGGCCTGGAGCTGGAGGCCGACATCTTCATCGGCGTGGTGTACTACCAGCGGCTGCGCCACATGGTCTCCGACAAGTTCCAGGTGCGGACCACGGGCGCCCGCGACAAGGTGACCAACCAGCCGGTGGGCGGGCGCAACATGCAGGGCGGCGTGCGCTTCGGCGAGATGGAGCGCGACGCGCTGCTGGCGCACGGCACCTCCTTCCTGCTGCACGACCGCCTCTTCAACTGCTCGGACCGCTCGGAGGCGGAGGTGTGCGTGCCGTGCGGCAGCCTGCTGTCGCCGCTGCTGGAGAAGCCCAACAACTCCACCATCCGCCACCGCAAGACGGTGTGCATGCTGTGCGGCCGGAGCGACACCATCGACACCATCAACGTGCCGTACGTCTTCCGCTACTTTGTGGCCGAGCTCGCCGCCATGAACATCAAGGTCAAGTTGAACGTGAAGTGAGGCCCCCGCCTCACCCCGGGGGTCGTGTGGACCGAGGGGGGGGGGGGGTTTGGGTTCCTCCATGCGGATTGGAACCCGGCCATGGTGCCTTTGAGCAAGGGAGGCATGATTTTGTGATGTTGTATTTAAGATATTTTTCTATACGTGGAATTCAGCCAAAGCAAGACCAGCCATGTTGAAGACGGGTTGTGAAGCTGGTTTGAATGCAATGGTTAAAGATGGATGAGAAGGCTCTATGATGGGGGGATAGGGGTTGAAAGATGCATCATATCATCGATTTTATAAGATGTTCTTTTCTGTAACAAACAGAGGGGCGTTTCTATGTATGATTATGCTATTTCAAATTCTGCTGAAGAGAGTAATAAAGACTACAGTATAAAAGCTGTTTATGATTGAAGTATTTTAATAAACGCACACACAGACGGCTATTATTCAAAAGATTATATTTAAATGTAGTGTTGTGATGTTGACATTCATCCTGACCTAATTGTGAATCATATAATTTGGCAGTCCTTCTGCACCTAAGGTACATTATATTCATTCAATTCCACCAAGATGCCCGGCAAGTCTAGCACAGTAGGAATGGTATAGTCGGGTTTCGCTGTACATACGTCTTGCGACGCTCCAGAGTTCTTAATCCAAACCGTAGCTCGCACCCCAGCATCAAAGCCCCCCAGTATATCTGTATCCAGAGAGTCCCCAACCATCACGCAACGCTTCGCCTCTACGCCAAGCACTGTGAAGCAGTGGTTGAAGATGGAAACAGCCGGCTTCTGCTCCGGAAATTCACCTCCCACTACGATAAAGTCGAAGAATTTCTCGCAATTCGTCGCGATTATCTTTTCTCTCTGCGTCTGAGTCTCCCCGTTGGTGAGCAGAAGCAGTTTGTATCTAGTTCTCAGAGCCTCCAGCAGGGCGCATGTCTCCGGGCTGAGGCTGAGAAGCTCCAAACGGCTGCTTTTCCAGAGATAGTAGCATTTATCAGCCAACGATCTGGTACAACTGCCGGCGACCTCCTGGATGCTTTGCTCCCAGTGGTCCACCCGCAGCTCGTCTATAGAGCCGCCTGACGTTGGGTCAAAGGTCTCGTGCTGCAGTTTGTGTTTGAACTTTTCACTGATGTGGCCCAAGCTGACGTCATCAAGGCCCCGTGTCTTCTGCAGGTAGTCGTTTGTCTAAAATACCAACAAAATGCAACATATAAATCCACCACGTGTCATTGCATCCACCGCGAATCGTAATCTATTGAATAAATAAATATATTCGTCTCTTTTATATTTAATGTATTATTCAGACCAAAAAAAACAAAGTAATTAAAGCCTTCTACGATTGAATTGTTCAATAACCTCACCTTTTCTATTGCAACACGGGATGCAAGTGCAGTTTCAATGAGTGTGTTGTCTAAATCAAACAATATCGCTTCAATGGGCTTTCGGTCCATTGCGGCGTATCGGTTCTTGGTGTTTTAATTTATTTGACACGAGCTCGACGTAAAACACACGCGGAAGTGACTTCGGAATCGAATCGGTTGCGGTTCCTTTCAGGGTCATATGGTTGTAGTTCTAAAAACAGCGCGACACTTCGTTGCGTCCACTAGAGGGGCGGGAATGGATCAATTTACAAGCCATGGTCTTTCTTTTTTTTTTCTTTCTTTTTTTACATCAGGAGGGACATGTATTCGAATGAGACTCTTTCTAGGATCAGCCTGCACTGTTTACTTTAAAGGAAACAGAGGCCTATTAGTACGAAACTATATCTGTCTTGTCTGCCTATTCCCAATATAAAATAGCACTGCAAAGACACCATGTGATATTGTCTGATAATATTATATGAATAATCTTTATTATAGATAAGAATATTACCCCATC
>NC_082396.1:1200220-1230857 GCF_031168955.1 Gadus macrocephalus | reverse complement strand
CTCGCAGATACATTCGGGATGAGTCACCAGGGTGAAATGTACAGAGTTGAATGGGAGCAGCCAAAACCTTGCACAGATTGCGTTATGATGGTCAGTCGTATCAACAGTTTTGATAAGCAACCTTCATGACATTTCAAATTGAAACTACTATACCCCACTTCATGAAGGCTCTATCGGAATCCCCCCTCATCCCCAAATATCTATACACGGGTATTAAATGTTTTATTTCCATTTTGCTTCCTCCATGAGTACATCATTGTCGGCAGCAGAACCCTTGGTTTGGAGAAAAACAGGTGGTTGGTCCTGATCACGCACAGTGCAGACTTTGTATCGAGGTTCACCTCCCCTTCATAAGTGTTGACAGACATGCCCAAAGATAACTGTTCAGATGGATCTCCTGGAGTTCAGGTAGACATCACTCCTGTGTGTGTGTGTGTGTGTGTGTGTGTGTGTGTGTGTGTGTGTGTGTGTGTGTGTGTGTGTGTGTGTGTGTGTGTGTGTGTGTGTGTGTGTACGTGTGTGTGTATGTGTATGTGTGTGATCTTGATTGTCTGCTATGATATTTGTTGTTTTCAAATTCTTAACTTTATCATGCAACATCCAACATTGAAGCTATTGTTGTGCACGTTCTATAGGTAAGATAAGGCTTTGTTACGACTCTGCCGACACAATGATGCTTTAGCCCCAGCGGGCTGCAGTGGATTTGAAACGCAATTAGCAAAGAAAATTGAAATGAAACACAGTTGCTTGGTAGATAATACATCCCATAGAACCCTTTAGGAGCTGGGGACCTTTTAGGGTGGCTAGATGCCAGACTGGGGTCCAGACACGCACACACACGCACACACACACAAACACACACACACGCACACACAGAAACTCACACACTGACACACAAAAACAAACACACAGCACATAAGAGGTACCCTACTTTAATCGTTGTATGGCCATTAGCATGGCGACCTTTGACCCCCATCGAACCAGGAGTCAATCACATGGCAGAGTCATGGCTGCCACCGCAACCTCCACCTTCTGTCTGCAACCTCTACCTCCAGGATAACCTGGGCCCGTTTGAGCTAACTGTGTGTGTGTGTGTGTGTGTGTGTGTGTGTGTGTGTGTGTGTGTGTGTGTGTGTGTGTGTGTGTGTGTGTGCGCGCACATGTGTGAGTCCGTGCATGTGTGCGTGTGTGTGTTCGGTGTAAGAGCTTAATGTCTCAAGAGGAGGAGATCAAAAGACTATTAGTCCACCCTAACAACAAGTAACAACATCCTAGAACCCAGACATGATTTCATAGAGAGGAAGTTGCTTCATGTGATACTTCTATATATATATATATATAAATATTTGTTTTAATTATTATTCTTTTATTTATATATATATATATATATATATATATATATATATATATATATACCTTTAATTATCATCCACAAGTCTATAGTAGGTCGGTGAACCCACAAATACACATTTGAACCATCCTGAATGTGAACACTGAGTCCCATACCCTGAAGGCTCATAAAAGCATATGAACACATCTCTAAACTCTTTATCGGTGGAAGAATGTTTTCCAATGAGTCAGGGTGAAGTTTTCTGTGAGTAAGCGTTTAATGATGCGTTGGGATTGCGAAGTCAACCACTAATAAAAAAGGTTGCATGAGCTCACGATGGCGTAGGTATCCACGCAGAGAGATTCCTGGAACGGAGGTGGGGGTGATGGGGTGACTCAAGGTGAGCTTTTACTGGGAGAAGAGGCGCATGTTTGGAAAGCAGATAATTGCCAGGTCTCATTGGCTAATCCAGCCGCGGGATTATCGTTCGCATGACATGCATGAGTCCACACTGCTCTCACGCGGGGAAATGTTTGTGTACGTGCAGCCGGCCACGTTGACATAGGACCTCTATAGGAAGGCTTTGACAATGCCCGGAACAATCTAAACCAGCGGTGGTGTTAACAGATAGGACGCTAAGATCAGCAGGCCATCAGAAGAAGAACGCTTCCATCAGTTGAATTGATAATTATAGATCCAACTTTAGATAGACAGATTGTGGCAATACATTCAATTTATTATACCACTGGAGATTGTTTCGACTCATCTACCATGCACACATACTCATACAATCTCTCACACATACAGAAACACACATGTTGACAACAGCAAATCTGTGCGTGTCAAAGCAACATTATACGTTGAAGTTATTGTTTTTTTGTATGTTTTCCCCAAGATAAATTACCTTCTTACTTCTTTGCTCTTGGCAGCAAACTAAACCCAAAACCAGGAAACTGTTAATGGCTGAAAGGAACAGACAAATGGCACCACCTTATTGTTCAACCGCCCCGTTCCTACCCCTGCAGAAACTTCAGAACAATGACAACAATTAAAAATAGAATTGATGACATCTTGGTTTTGAAGGTGCAATCACGTAGGCTACTGCTATATTTAATAAAGTCAATATTATCATGACATTACATTCCAAAGCAAACACAATGCCAGCTTTATAAATTCAGCATTGGATTAAGACGGATTATGAAACAACAACAAATCGAAGCAATCACTGTAAATGTCTTAAATAAATTAGATAAATATAAGTTGGAACTAGGAAATATGTGCATACAAAAGGAGAGCAAAATGATCCTAAAATGACATCATCCGTAAAGACGACATTGCTTTGAAACACTTGCACGTCACGACCCCTCATCTTATAACACAGTCACATTGCAAGGTCTTTCTCCGTTTTAACACCCTGCTGTGGGGAAAGCCCCCCACCAGTAGGAGTGGCTGCCATCCTGACATCCCCCCAGAAGAAGAAGTGGTATGAATACCTGGTGGAGGGACGGTCAGCACAGCCCCTCGTTGACATCAATTATCAACGAACATACACACGAAAACAAAGGTGCTGTCACTCGGCCCTGTGTGGAGTGTTAGGTTCCACACGGCCCTCTCGTTGCCAGGTAGGACTGGCAGGGCTTAGGGCCACACAATGGGACGCTGTCGGCGCCAATAACGCCACTCGGGCAATTATGGAACGCCTATATTAAGAGGCATTCAGGTCCTTTGAGAGAGGGGGACAGGAGGTCTCGCTGAGTGGCAGACAGTAATGTGATTTCTTTGAAGGGGGGAATTAACAGCAACATTATAGCTCTCAGGGCCAGGTTTTGCAAATCCAGGGGTATTTGGAGATGATAATGGGCAAGGCCATGGTTAACCGTAAATTAACAAATCAAATATACATGTTCTGGGGGAGGTATTAAAGTCACTCCTGTTGAAGTCGCCCCCTCACCCCCACCAACCCTCCTCTATCTGTCGCTCCTTCGTTTAAACCATGAACCATAAACCTGTACTGTGCCCGGAGTTATAATCCTCAACTCAGAACCAAGACGTTAACTTACAGTTTTTCTCAGTCGCTTTGGTACATTTCTCAGATCAGAATTGAAATTTGCAAAACAGTCAGTGCGTTTCTCAAAACAATTCGTGAAAAAAATAGCAAAACACCATAACAAAAGCCAGTCTCTTTCTCCAAATCCTTAGTTAGTTTCTCAAAAGTAAATATCTGTGTCAATGAACATGTCGGTGCCATCACAATGACAAGTCTGTGTGTCATTGTGTACTGTTAAGACAGTCAAATTGCTTAGTCATTTTGTCAATATAACAGTGTACTCTGGAGGGATGTTCTGAAGTAAACTATGGCTAAAGAATTGAAGACAATTATTGTAAATTGGAAGTTACACCTTAGTGTGTGTGGGAGATTGATTGCAAGAGTCTGGACAAGATTCACATTTACGCTTTGACTGTTTGTACTGTAATTTGTTGACAGAACATGTCATTGCTAGAAATGTGAACATAGGAAAATCTCCTTAGGGTAAACTGTACATGCATTGCTGTAGGAATTACAGTGCAGTCTTCCTACACCTCCTGACGTTCCTGTCTGTTGGGCCACAAATTATCACGCAGCCTCACTCCTCTTCCTCTTCCTCTTCTCTCTGGCTGTTGACCCTGTCCAATTCCTTGTCCTTCCATTGTCAGACAATGTAACATTGTGCTGTGCTCCACCTATATATATACTTGCCAGTTCATGGTTCAGGAGATGCACCTTTGAGCTATTTCAGTAAACTGGTTGATCGTTGGTTGATCTAACACTTCGCACATTTCCCTTCTTTAGAGAAAGTCAAGATTCACCTGGTAGAAATGTACCAATTCAGGACAGATTTAGAAAAAAAGTCTAATGGAAATGTGCTTGACATATTATGACAACTTGTTCAACCATTTTGCATGTAAAGACTTATGCAATGAACTAATGCCTAAATGTTGTGGGGGTGAGACTATTCAATAGAGACCCATTACAATACATTTTGATCAACATGACATAAGCAATTGATAATGTAGGTAAGAACAGAGAATTGAACATAATCATTTGCATGAATGTACCAAAGCATTTGCAACTTGTTCAAAGAAATGCGAAACTGCTTTTTTGATGTGCACAAGTGACACAATGATGTAAAGATTGAACAGGTAGTTTTGAGAAATTCAATTCTGATCTGAGAAATGTACCAAAGCGTCTGAGAAAAACTGTAAACAGAATTCTACCATACTTAATTCAGAAAAGAAAGGAGAAAAACAATTTCAGCAACCAAAACGATCCTCTATTCTCGTTGGTTTAAATGCGGATTAAAAGGCCCTGCATTGTGAAGTCTGTACGAAACGGGGCTCCCAGTGTCTGGCCCCTGAATGTGTCCTGGTCCGTTTGTTTGGCGACACCACCAGCTGGGATCTGGAGCGGGACTCAGACCAAACACTTGTGTGTCTGGAGTGGACTGGACTAGTCTAAACACACTCTGGGTCCTGAAGGAACAGTTGCAGGCCACTGTTTATTGGAGAGGGGAGGAAGGGTGGGACTGACGGGTGGGACTGGAACTGACAGGTAAGCACCCTTTATATGATCAGCAGGGGCCGATCGACAGCCCCATCTGATGTTCTCCTTGTCTCGTTCCCTCCGTCCAGTCTGTCCGTGGGCGCGTACTCTCACACTCTGCCCTTAGTAGTCCTACTGTTTATAGAAATAATGACTCAATATTTATAAACAGTTGTCTTTCCTAATGTCATGATTAGGGAGTATCATTCCAAAAGCATTTCAAAACAGTCAAACGATAATTGTTTCTCAAGCATGAGCTTTAAACAATAGAAGACGTTCTTAAACGTTCGAGAATAAGGTATGTAAATAATATTTAAAATCAGGGGTTCTCAGGTATTTACATTTATCTAGGCCTAAACACATTCAGAGAAAAAATAGTAATAATAATGATAATGAAACATGCCATACACGCTTTAAAGAAAAACTTTTTCGGGATCCTTGATACGTGGAACTTCAGGGGCAATAGGGGCTGGTCCTGGGACTTTGGGCCCCATCTCGGGGCTGTGGGAACTGTCTGAAGTCCTTCAACAGTGTTGCACGCTTACTTTTCATTCATATCATTCTCCTGCAGCTATCGTGAGAGTTTGAGTCAATAGACACCGAGATTAGCCTGAGGCTGGTCTCAGGAATCTTAGATTAATATCTAAAGTCTGAAGGCAGACGAGCACATAACAGGCCGCTTCACTTTGATTCCCTTCATATTTGTTTTCGACCAATCATTGCTGGAGGCGGAGATCTGTAAGCGCCTAACAAACTTGTCACACAGAAGTAAACCGTAAAGATTTGTCCGTAAAGGTATCCACTCAACTCCATGTCGACTGGCCACTGTAGAAACACACCTTAAATATCCCCCTTTGACTGCTTCGGCCACTCGCGAAAATTTGTTTTACTTCAGCAGAATCTCTGTGTCACGAGACAGGGCTAAGAAGGTCAGGAACAGGAACAGGAACAGGAACAGGAACAGGGCAAGGAAGGTAAGGAACAGGAACAGGGCAAGGAAGGTCATGAACAGGAATAGGAACAGGAACAGGAACAGGAACAGGGCTAGGAAGGTCAGGAACAGGAACAGGGCTAGGAAGGTCAGGAACAGGAAGGTCAGGAACAGGAACAGGGCAAGGAAGGTCAGGAACAGGAACAGGAACAGGGCTTGGCAGTTCAGGAACGGGAAAAGGTTTAGGAAGCTACTAAACGGGAACAGGGCTAAGAAGATAAGGAACAGGGCTGGGAATGTCTGGACTGGGATCAGGACTCGGCAGGTCTGGAACAGGAACAGAGCTAGGGCGGCAAAGAATACAGCTACCAGGCAGCTAGGGAGCAGGTTCTGTAATCCTCTCCATGACACCGTCAATGAGGAGGTCCTGACGCCCTAAGGTACCTTGATAATGGCTGTGGTGTCCATTTCGAGCCTAGGTTCTTGCGGCGATGAATAACGTGAAGCGTGGATGGATTGTACACGCACACTCTCGATATCTTGATAAAAAATGATTTATTCGATCTTTTCCAGTAACAAAAAACGAATCCGATGCATTTGTAAATTAGGTAGACAATATAATCTTGACGAAAAGCGTATCAAACAATCAATTATATCGACAGTAGTGGTCAAAACAGAGTGATTAACCACGCTACCCTCATCCATCGGCCAACCCAAACATTTGGCTGACCCCTTTACTTTATGACCTTTGCCTGTGACGTCAGCCATGACGTCTACAAACACGAAATATTATACAAAAAACAAATCATTTCAACATCAACACTTTTCATACTTCAAAACAAGAATATCAATTTGGCTAAAAGTAAAAAGAAGCGAAATGGCTGTAACAATGGCACAATCTCTGCTGGCTGCATTAAGACAAACTGGGGCAGGTGCTGAGGTACTCAGACAGTGGCGCACAGGTTTACAGAAGGACAAATGTATTCAGGGGACAAACATTACACTCACAACACAGGGCAGGATCCCTACACTCTGTGCCAGCTCCCACAGAAGGAGAGCTTTCACAAGATATTTCCCCCCCCCCCCCCCCGAATCTTGATGGCCGAGAGATGGCATGACATATCAATGGTGTGTAACAGATCCAAGTAGGACATTCATCAGTGTCTGTGTGCAAACTGCTGTGAGACAGATTCTCCATGAGATACTTCCCCTCTTGAGCCAGTCCTCCCCTCCGTTGTGCAAGCTGTTCGTGAGAAGGGCAGGGTTGTCTGGGCTGGGCCAGCGCACGCGATACTAAGGCTGCGACAATAACCTCCCGAGCAGCTCCTTTTACCAAACGCACACACACACACACACACACACACACACACACACACACACGTACGCACACGCACGCAGACAAGCACACCCACAGAAACACGCACACACACACACACACACACACGCCCGCACACTCACACCTGCAGGCACATGCACACCCACACACACACACACACAATCCTCTCCACTACTGAGGGTCTGCCAATTGTTTGCCGTAGGAGGACAGACGGGGAACACTTTTACAAATAATTTTTCAAAGGCCAACTTCTCGACTCGCTTGGACTGAAATCAGGTGGGGTTTAGATTTATAGTCCCTTATCACAATTTCAGTCCGAAAGGGCTTCACAGGCCCACAGTCAGCGGAAAAATTAAAATCTTGGCAAAGAGGTGACGTCCGATCCCTATACGATGTCACTAGAGAGCTCAGAAGGCACTACATGTTCATCGATGGTGGAAGCATATACTTGCAAAATCGTTCTTTAGTACAATTGAGCGTTGAAGCCTTTTAGGGTTAGGCCTGCCTCAATTAAATACTAGACAACCTCGTATGTCAATCAAACAAAATATTTAAAATCGTTTTGCATTTATTTAAAGTATTTATGGGCGCATCATTGAATTGGAAATCGTCTTAGTGTGCATCATTTAAATAATAAGTAGTTACATGATCATCTCAATTTGATAATATATTTGGCAACATACACTGTTAGGGTTACTGATTTATACTCCAATTATTTTTCAGGATAAAAATTGTTTTGATTGAACCCATTCACTAATGGTCCGAAGTCATTGGACAGAGGAAGAGAGAAAGAAAGGAATATTCAAGGAATAAAAAGACATTGCAGAACAGGGGACTTCCACATCACATTCTTGGTTTTATCAAGATGTGTTCCTCTGCATGTGTGCTTTCCTCGGTGCATGTGTGCGTGCATTGGGCCAGGTGTGCGTGCATGGGCCAGGTGTACGTGCATTGGGCCAGGTGTGCGTGCATGGGCCAGGTGTGCGTGCGGAGCAGGGAGATGATAGTTCCGTTGCGTGTCACTCCATCTCTGATCCGGACAGTCCCGTTTGGTGTGTTCTGGGTTTAGCGTGATACATCCTCCACTACCTGGTTACATAAGAGGAATGCAAACTACTAGGAATGTAAGAGAGAGAGAGAGAGAGAGAGAGAGAGAGAGAGAGAGAGAGAGAGAGAGAGAGAGAGAGAGAGAGAGAGAGAGAGAGAGAGAGAGAGAGAGAGCGAGAGAGCGAGAGAACGAGAGAGGGAGAGAGAGAGAGAGAGAGAGAGAGAGACACCCAGAAACAAACAAGCAGTGCATACACTTTTATGAATGGCCTTCTACATACCATTCATAAATCCACCAGGTAAAACATGTTTTCCTAGATGTATTGCAAAAAGAAAATCCTATGTGCGACTTTTTTATAAAAATGAAACTTGCAGATGCTAAAATACATTATAGCTATCATCACATAGTAATATATTTTTTTCCTTTTTCATTCCAGGGTCATATAATGCTGACATACAACATGCATGCCCCCACTCACACATTTAAATTGACACTCATCCAAAAACCCACTTGCACACACAAACCTGCATAAAAACACACACACACATACACCTGCACACACACACACACACACACACATACACACATGGTTGCGTGCAAACACACGGTTCCACCCAGCCACATACACACACAGAAACCTGCGAAGACTGACACACCTGCACGGCTGCACTCACACACACACACACACACACACACACACACACACACACACACACACACACACACACACACACACACACACACACACACACACACACACACACACACACACACACACACACACACACACACACACACACACACACAAACCGGTGCCTTTGCGTTTGGAGGTGTATCTTGGTCCTGTCTATGAGAGCCAATCTAAACAGGGAGAGGAAGCGTGTGTTCCTCTGGCTGCTAAATGTTTCCCGAGCTGTCAGAGCACATCAAAGCGGCGCTGAGACACCAGTAATCCAGTCCGACGGGTCGGCCTCGTCACACCTCTCCCCTCCTGCACAAAGCACCGAGAACCACAACAACAGACGCCCACCTTTTTTTCTTCTTCGTTTTCTTCTTCTTCTTCTCCTCATTTTCTTCGTTTGTCAAGTCAGAGAAACATAACAATACTACCCTGGGAGCATTTTCGCATGTCTACCACTAAGAACACAACTTTAGTTGAACCTGTGATGCAACAAGCTGTAACCCTAGAACACAATGTCTAAATTCCCTCAAGGTGTCCTTCTAGTTTTAGCCCGCGGCAGGGAAGGGGGTAATTGCGGAGTGTTTTGTGTTCTCTCCATCGGTCTCATTAACGGCGGGTCGTCACACATGGGTGGCTGGCTGTGCTTTGACCACGGTCTGATAGCTCAGGAGGGCTGTTCAGAACAGCTTACAAGGTCTTATGTCTCGGTCACGTCTTTTGGAGGGAACTGAACCCATCTACTGGGAGAGGAGTTGTATGTGTGTGTTTGTGGGTTGGTGGGGAGTGTGTGTGTGTGTGTGTGTGTGTGTGTGTGTGTGTGTGTGTGTGTGTGTGTGTGTGTGTGTGTGTGTGTGTGTGTGTGTGTGTGTGTGTGTGTGTGTGTGTGTGTGTGTGTGTGTGTGTGTGCGGGTAGGGAGATTAGAGGAAACAAGTCTAATTGGAGTAAAGATACTAGGGTTAGTCGAGCATCCTTGTCTTTGTGCATCTGTTGACCCAACGAAACAGTAGCCGGGATGACCTCAATTAGACAGAAAAGCCCAAAACAACTGCAGGCACAACGCTGGGCACAGCTATTAAACACCAATTCGGGGAAGTTATCCTATTATTCATTTCACTATAATATATTTTAGAATGGAGATTTATTTGCTCTTTATTTTATATTAGTAGCAAGAGGTTCATCAGTCCCCCCCCCCCCAGTTGCTGCCTTAGGTTGAACTCATCTTGTGACATTGTGCTCATGTTGTGGCAACACCATGAGAATGTGTCACGCTTCAAAGATCTGTCTCCAAGGTCTTGAGCTCCGTTAAGGGCTTTGTGTGTGTGTGTGTGTGTGTGTGTGTGTGTGTGTGTGTGTGTGTGTGTGTGTGTGTGTGTGTGTGTGTGTGTGTGTGTGTGTGTGTGTGTGTGTGTGTGTGTAGGTGTGTGTGTGTGTGTGTGTGTGTGTGTGTATTTGTGGGTTGGTTTCTGTGTGTGTGTGTGTGTAGGTGTGTGTGTGTGTGTGTGTGTGTGTGTGTGTGTGTGTGTGTGTGTGTATTTGTGGGTTGGTTTCTGTGTGTGTGTGTGTGTGTGTGTGTGTGTGTGTGTGTGTGTGTGTGTGTGTGTGTGTGTGCGTGTGTGTGTGTGTTTGTATGTGGAGGATGTGTGTGTTTGTACGCACACTCAGGCCACACACACTCTTACATTTCATCAACAAACACAAATGCAGACACACACATCAAAATGTTTTCTGTAAGACTATCCATCTATATAATTTAGAGCTTAACACTTGCCAGGTACTAATGGCAGGTTTTCTAGGAATGTTCTGCTAAATGTACAAGCCTGAGGGATAAAGGTCATATGTAACAAAACGCATACAGAATAAAGTGGATTGTGATGCCTTGTGGTGTTTTTCTCAATGAACTTGGAGACTTAGTCTTCAGAAGTAATCAAACCTGAGAAAATCGTCAGGAAACCCTACTTATTTATTCAGGTTAGGGATATGCGTGAACCTTTTCATGAATGTTATCATCATAAATTCCTAATTTCTTTATTAACATTATTCATTGATAAATAAATTCATTCAACGCAGATCTTTTACTTTCACATTCAGTTTTGCGTCTAAGGTTTGTCTCTACTCTACTGCCAAGGGCATTTCTATATTTTAGAATGAAATGCCGGTCAGGGGGGAGCCATGCAGGCCAATGATGTCTTCCTCCTGCAGCTCCTGAGCATGACTAAAGGGAGATATGTGTTGACCGCGTCCCCCTATAGTCCAGGCAATCTAACTCAAAAAGGGCCCCACCCAGAAGAAATTGTAACAGTAACATTTCATAGTTTTTATTGGTTCTTATAACCTCCAGCTTTATATTTTCGCTTTCTTATTTCTTTACTTCCCTAACATCAAATTTTTGACAAATATTTTTTCAAGTTTATAATTTTTTAATTGCACAGCTAGAATAGGCTCCCTAGTCTCTAGTCGGTGTTCGAGAGAAACATTAAACAAAAATTAATGTGAATCAATAATTGTAAGCACAGATATGTCTTGCCTTCAAGACATTATCCTGTAACCAAATACTGAATCCATTTTAATGCAAATCCATTCTATCGTAATCTCCTTGCTGCATGATGTTGACCGTCCTCAACCACAGCTTCTGCATTCCTGACAGAACGCAGTCAGAAAGGTCCTCCAGAAATAGAAATGATGAAATGGAACAAGGGAAAAAGTTATTTGCAATCAAGCTTGAACGTAGGTTTCCGTTTGAAACCCTTCCGTTTGAATGGTTTCCAGCATTGTAATAATGGACCGGTTAAACAGTTGTTAAATAGAAACAAGGACAAAATAAAATGCAAACTTGTGTCCAAATGAGTCCTTCTGGTGTGACAATATTGTGTCATAAAGAACATAGAGGGATCAAATATTTAAATACGGTCTCTTTGGTTGGCCAATGTCCATGGTGGTGGATGTTGCCTCTGTAACCCTTTGTTTTCACATGACTCGCAGAATAAGTCGATTGCTTCACAGGACCGCTGCTCGGTCGGAATGATCTTTTTCCGGACGATAGAAGACATTTAATTAAATGTGAGAAAATGTGCAAAAAAAAAAGACGGAAAGAAATGACAGCTCAGCTCTGGAATGGTTTATAGGTCTACCAAGACTGTGTTGGTTTCTGTTCATGATTCCTTTCCAGGATACCATGTCCCTTCGTGATTGGAATGTGAGTGTGCGAAAGTGAGGGTGGAGACAGACAGGTTTACACTCAGCGAGATAGGGGCGGCGGGGGGCGGGGGGATTCACCTTGGACTCATTACAACTCATCACGGCTGCGGATCACTGCCGGCTCCCCTTGGCACTTCCTGGAATGCCGTTCTGTCAGGAGCGCTGAGATGAGAGGCATGGAATGCCGCGCCTCGCGTGACTCCGATCGCCACGGAGCGAGGCGGCGGCGGGACCGTCGGGACCGTCGTCTCCCGGGACCGTCTGTCATCGACCACCTGCTTAGGAACACGCCAGACACAGGCGCTTCGGGAGGGAGGGACGCGCGCACCAGAGTGTAAGCTTCCCCTCTGGGAGACGTCTCACCTTTGACCTCTCACAGGAGGGGACAGATAAACACAAGGGTGGAGGCCGGGCGGGGGTGGGGCGCAGGTTCGGCTCCAGTGACTTTTAACTGCAGAGTGTCCTTACGCACACACACACACACACACACACACACACACACACACACACACACACACACACACACACACACACACACACACACACACACACACACACACACACACACACACACAGGGCTGGGAGAAGTCCTCGGATTCGGTTTTACCCGTCACATGTAGGTCGACATCGGTTCAGCGGCGGAGGAAAACACTTCATTCCGACGGGTCACAAGGAGAGCAGCCTGTGCATGAACACAAACCCACAGAGGCGTCCGACTCCTGTTTGAAAAACAGGAAGGATTAGCGTCAGATGACGTCAGGGCTCGGGGGGCCACATCCAGGCCACGATTTCCTCCAGGAAACAACCCCTTCATTAGCAACACAAGCACAATCCGGGGCTTAGCCATTCTTTGCTAATTGTTTGGTTTGGGGGACATTGCTACCCTGTTCACATAAACACTCCCAGAAAAAGACGGAAGATAATTGAGGGAAATAGTAAATGTTACCAAAATACTTGTTAAAGGTTATGAAGCCAAAAAAAGTGTAAAATCACCGCACACAATTTGGTGGTATCTTACAGAAATTGGTGAGGTCATGTGTCCCTGTAATCATCTATTCCATCTGTCGGTGTCATGTGAAGTTGAAGATTGAACCTGAAGGAGCAACAGCGAAACGCGTCATTTACATAAAAAAATCAGCTTCCCAGTGAGCAGTGATTTTACACTTTTTTTTTGGCTTTATACTATTGTTGGACCAATAGGCTGTGCACAGGTACCTCGTTCTTCCTACTTGTTGCATGTTGTTGCAAGAGACGTCGCATACCGCTGGTCATACTTTCGAACAGCCTTCACATTCACGCCACACATCCAGATACACCCTCCCCGAGGTTGGTGATTCACGCCCATCGTCAGAGCGCTGGCATCTCCGCTCCCAGCGTCGCGGCCCGCCCCGTCTCATTCAAGCCCTTCTAATTAGGGCCGCCGACAACAATGACTGCCGGCCGACCGTTTGGACGGCCATGGAAGGGAAGGGCCTGTTTTTAAAGGGGCTGCTTGGCGTGGGTTTGACTCTGAAGCGCAGTCATGCGGGCGGGACTCCCCCCCGGGTTCCCAGGGCCGTCCCGCCGACCGCCTGCAGGTCAAACGCGCCCGGCGGACCTCCGTCAGAGGCTTGTCCTCCGATAATAAGCATTTTTCAAACAAGAATGGCGCCGATTCTCAATTCAGGGGGGAAAATGCCCTTTTAGTGTGACGGCGAGAGGGACGGAGAGACGCCTTCACGGGCGGCTGCCCTGCGCTCCCACCGGGGCCCCGGGGCCCCCGAGCCCGCGGCCGCAGAGAGAGAGAGAGAGGGCGCGGGGCCCAAGGTGGCGAGCGGCCGGTTCCCCCTGCGAGGTCATTAGGAGACGTGGAGACACTCATTAGCATCGCTCCCTGGTCACGGCCGGAACGAGGGGGTTTTGTTCAGTTTGGGTTAAAGAAGGACAAAAACACAAAAAAACAACCGGTCCTCGGGATTCTTTTTTTGTGAAGTGGGGGTTGTGGAAGTCCGGTGGTGGTTGGAGTGTGTGTGTGTGTGTGTGTGTGTGTGTGTGTGTGTGTGTGTGTGTGTGTGTGTGTGTGTGTGTGTGTGTGTGTGTGTGTGTGTGTGTGTGTGTGTGTGTGTGTGTGTGTGTGTGTGTGTGTGTGTGTGTGTGTGTGTGTGTGTGTGCGCGCGCGCGCGTGTGTCTGTTTGGTGGGTGGGGGTGTTTTTGTGGGACTGTTGTGACATTTGAAGTCAGGGGGTCAGCTGGTTGTAATGAGGCGCCACGGTTGGAGCAGAAATGACGGGGTTTCACCCCAACGATCCACTGTGACGGGCAGCCATGCAACGCTGGCTCCCAATTGGTTAGACTGTGTGTGTGTGTGTGTGTGTGTGTGTGTGAGTGTGTGTGTTTGTGTGTGCGTGTGTGTCTGTTAGTGTATGTCTTTCTCTGAGTGAACACACACATGCGTGCCTGATTCTGTTCGTTATCTTTATCTTGCCAGTCGAGTGAAGTGCAGTGTTCTCACTGCTTTGCATTTTAAAAAGATCAGAAACCAACAATGAATGTAATTTATCGCGATGCAACCGCAGTCGAAGAAATCAATGAACAGTCTTACGTAAATAGCCTATACATGAATTCAAAAATGTATTCACAGATACAAATATAACTTAATAATAATATCCAAGTAGGACATCAATACCTCATGACTTTCACATTAGAGGTACTATATAGATAGACAAATAGATAGATAGACAGATAGATAGATAGATAGATAGATAGATAGATAGATAGATAGATAGATAGATAGATAGATAGATAGATAGATAGATAGATAGATAGATAGATAGATAGATAGATAGATAGATAGATAGATAAGAACTTTATTTCATCCCATACATGAGAAATTCACCTGTCACAGCAGCCCATGGAATATAGAAAGATGCAAAAATGAAATAAAAATGCATAAAGTGTCCAGCAACACATACATACATAAAATGAAATAAAAAAATCACAGTGATCACAATGTCATGCCATAAGGGCATACATGTACACACCTAGGGGATACTCCAATATCATTTGCTTTACATATTCAACACACCTCTGGATCTACTTCCCCCCCAGACCACCAGAGCCCAGGGAACCTTCCCTTGCATAACAGTGTGCTGACGCGATCTGCGGCTCTGCCTTCAGATTCACCGCCTCGATGAAGCACATGTGCGTGACTACTGTGCGCCTTCCGAGCCGACAGCCTGGGGCAGGCCGGCGCCCCCCCTCCCTGTGCAGGTTCACAGTGCAGGGTTTAACGGGGTAAGACAAGCCGCTGTTTAAGTGCGGTAGAGTCAAAAGACACAAAGGCACACACCTCTTCCAAGCCCTCTCTTAGCACGCTCCAAGCTCATTTCAGAGCCGTAAATCAAAGTCATGACTTTTATTCTTGTTTACCAATGACATGCAACTTCCCTGCGTGACAAGGCTGCCAGCATTCAACTATGCTGGCTCTGTTTGTGTATGTGTTTGTGTATGTGTGCGTGAGTGTATGAGTGTGTGTGTGTGTCTGTGTGTTTGTGTGTGACACACGCAATGTAAACAGGTGTGCAAAATCACAATCAAGTGAGTGTCGGTCGAACAACGGATATGTTCTTGTTACCCGTGACACACCTCTCTTTCTCTCTCTCTCTCCCTCTCTCCCTCTCTCCCTCTCTCTCGCTCTCTCTCTCCTCACACGCAATGAGCAATGAGCAATTGAGCTGTCAGTCACAACAAAGGGGGAGGAAGAGAACGATGGTTGAAACTTCCCTCATGGGGCGAAGTTATTGTAGGTCTAGAGGTGTGTCTGTGTGTGTGTGTGTGTGTGTGTGTGTGTGTGTGTGTGTGTGTGTGTGTGTGTGTGTGTGTGTGTGTGTGTGTGTGTGTGTGTGTGTGTGTGGGTGTGTGCGTGTGTGCGTTTGTGGTAAGGGTAAGAAGAGGGGGGAGGACCTTCCAGGAATTAACTGAAAAGCCAGAGAACAGGCACGCTTAGATCTTTCTGTTCAAAGATCTTTCTGTTCATGACTTTTGTCATGATTTCCATAATTACATCACAGAATATTGGACATTTGAAATGTTAACTATTATACGATAATATATTATAGTTTATATTGTATAACTACAATTCAATTCAATTGTATCTGCAAAGCCCTTAATCATCATTACAGTATCAAAGGAAGAAATCTTGAGAATCTACAAGAATTAAGATAGACATTTTAAAAGTGATACATATGTTATATAAATGTTATTGGTTCAGGGTAGCGCTCGTGTGAGTGCTTGTTTTCAAACTGGTCTGATAGGCCTGAGTTTTCCATTCTAGTTATCTCTAGATAGCCATTCTAGATATGCACCCAAATGTTCAACGTTATATCAGTGAATTCCTCTTCTCCTGCGGCATCCTAAAGTGAAAGGGGGGTGGGGACAGGTGAACCAGGAAACAGGTGTTTATTTTGATGTTTTTGTGTGATAATCTGATGAGCGCACGCACACACACACCAAGTGAGAAAAATAAAATGCATAAAAAAGAAGAAGAAAGGATAGAGAGATAGAGAGAGAGAGAGAGAGGGCGAGAGAGAGAGGGAGGGCGAGAGAGAGAGAAAGAGAGAAAGAGAGAAAGAGAGAGAGAGAGAGAGAAAGAGAGAGGTGGAGTGAGAGAGAGAGAGAGAGGGAGAGAAGAAGAGGCACAGGGTGAATGACGAGAACGAGAGGCTGAGTAGGGCTGAGAGGCATAGGGTTGGAGCTCTGTCCACTAGCAGGGATGAAGACACAGTTCTCCCTCTCACAACACAGACTTCCGGTGTCTCGCGTGAAACATGGCTGTTTGGCAGGCCAATCACAAGTCCGGGATGAGCTGTGATTCGCCAACACGAGTCAAAGGGGCAGAACGGGCAGCTCAATGGACCAATGGCTGGCTGCGAACCACAAACTCATTGGCCAATGGAGGTGGGGGAACAGAGTCCAGCGGGTCAAGGGGTGAGTCTTGGACCACACGGTCGTAATATTCAAACGTCCCCGCATCAAACCAGTGTGTTCTGTCCTAGTTGGAGGAGCTTTACCCAGAAGTCCAACATAAGGTAAGTTCATACTTACCATTGTTACTGAGAAGTAACTTTAGGACTTTGAGTGAGACTAGTGTGGGGCAGTTGGGAATTAATTTTGATACGTTGTTGTGTGGTTTACAATCTAATATCAGCAGTTATTTTAGCCTTATAACAGACTGCGTTCAAATTGGCGCTTACAAAGTATGTTGTAGGCCTGTTGAATCTGTGGTGCAGGCCTAATCAAATTAGTAGTCGTAGCGGAGTAGTAGCCTACACAATGTTTACAACTGAAAACGATAAAGGCCTAAAAGGCCTTAAGTACTGGTAAAAGGCCAAGGACCAATACAGCACACCAAGAAAAAGATTTATAAATTAAAATATCCAGCTTTTTATATAATATAATATTATATATTATTATAACTTATTTATCATAATGCCACATTTTACTGTTATTTTTGTTTTTCTATTGTTGTTGTTATTGCGATCAAGGCTAGAAATCGAACAATTAAAATATACAAGACTAATTATATTCAAATGTACACTACACGATTAAAAAAACGTATAAGAGAACCCTTAGGTTTGGTCACAGGCCAAAAGATTGGCGTGCGTGTGTCTGCCATGCGCTGTCCGTGGTACTGAAGCACGACACCCGAAACCTGGCCACCGGGAGCCCAAACACAGGGATCCTCAACATAGAGGATAAGAAGCGCAATCATAGCTATAACATTAGCCTCTTGGCTAGTTGAAACAGCGAACGGTTATAGATACAGGTATTGAATAAATAGGCCTACATCTAATTCCTAGGTCTTGGCCTCTAAAACAACTAAATTAAACCTAAAATAGATTTGTACTGATTGTTGCACATTTTTCTGAATCACTGCAAATGGAAAACAAAAGATAAACGTAGTCGTCCCGCATTAAGTAGGCTATTTCAAAATAGTGTTAAAATCGACAAATAAGAACAAACGTATCACCGACATCAAGAAACAATTTGGTATTGATTTATGGAATATTGCTCACATCTGTTTAGAATGTTGACAAACGTGAAAGTCTCCTGATAAAACGATAAGTTACTCATTTATTAAATTAGTCTTAATTTATGTGGGCTATATTCTAGGGATCGCCACCTCCTGGTGGTGTGATTAAAAAGCGCAGTCCACGCTAAACATGGGGAAACGCTCGCTCTCAAATTGTGTGTCATATTACACAGTATACTACTAACCCTAAAGGCCAATATAATAAAATCTTCACATAGGGTAGGACTACTTTATTTATTTTAATACGCCATGTGGGCCTATGTGCATCTGGGATAGGCCTATATGTTTAAATTTGAATCGGAGGCAAAAATTATGTAATCAATAAACCAATGAATCCTGCTCAGTCGGGTTAAAAGTGTAACACTATATTGAAACGTATATTTTATGGTAATGTATAAGGCTAAAAAATATTGCTGGCAGACACACAAAACGACAATGAATTAATAGACCGTCCAATAGGGCCTACACTAAGCGGCAATTTGTTGAAGTTTTCAGCATGCGTAAACAACATGTTTTGCCTTGTTTTGGAATGTAGATGTTCGAACAAAAGCCGTCTGGTATTTCTCCCTCTAGATATCTTGGTGTAATGAAAAATTAGGAGATGAAAGGCGGCAAGCCTTAAGTTATACAATTTAATTTTAAAGGCCATTCAACGTCATGATTGTGAAATTCAGCAACTTATTATTTTGCCAATTTTTGTAATTTGCTCTATCAAGTTTGATTAGATTAAATATGGCTACGCAATGAATTTCAAAAAATTAAATGACACACACAGCGTGAGTGTGTCTGTGTGAGCGTGAGTGTGTCTGTGTGAGCGTGAGTGTGTCTGTGTGAGTGAGTGAGTGAGTGAGTGAGTGAGTGAGTGAGTGAGTGAGTGAGTGAGTGAGTGAGTGAGTGAGTGAGTGAGTGAGTGAGTGAGAAAAGGAGCAACCAGACTGACTGACAAAACGAAAGGAAGAATAGGCCTATAAAGAAAGACTGAGTATAGAGACGGGAGGGGGGGGGATGAGGGAGCGCAGATGGGTTTACACCCTCTCTAAAACAAACTCCCACCCTCTCTCACACCACACAGCACACGAGCCGTGATGCTGCGCTGTTGGCAGGATAAGGTATTTAAACACAAGTTTGTGGTCCTCCAAAGCAAACAGGGCAAAGCAACGATAGAGATGCCAGAGCTTGCAGGCTTGGAGCAAACGAGCGGCTTCGAGGTTTTTCCTTGTTCATAGCATGGGTTAAACTCTCGGCTGAGTTACTGCTGTAAACAGAGCACACTGTCTTCAGATCACTATGTAGAGGAGAGGAGAATGGTGGGGGGGAGAACGATCTTCGATCATTGACCGCGATCGGATAAGGACTGCAATCCAGGTATTTACTTGTTGGGATGTTCTGGTGACCAATTGCTATTCATTATTTAAAAAAAATGCAAACATAACTTAATTTCATCATCGTTTATAGCAGAGGCTGTTTTACAGGCTGTTTTATGTGTACATTTTAAATAAAAGCACATATATTGTATGATTGATTACTTCCACTAATAATAATCTCTGTATTTCCACCATGATTTCAGAACCGAGAATGGACTTCGCAATGCTGGATTGGAACCACACGCTGACACGGAGTCTGTTAGTCGTGGCTGTTACTTTCCTGAGCGCGCTGCACGCCGTGCGTTGGCTGCGCAGCGGTGCGCTGCTGCAGAGCGGAGCCGGTCGACGGAGCGGCGCGCAGCCGCCCGGACCCTTCGCTTGGCCCATCATCGGGAACGCCGCACAGATGGGGAACGCGCCTCATATATATTTCATGCGAATGGCAAAGAAGTACGGAAACGTGTTTCAGATCAAATTAGGCAACCAGACCGTTTTGGTGCTCAACGGCGCCGCCATCAAACAAGCGCTCGTCAAGCAGGCTCCTGATTTTGCCGGGAGACCGGACTTCACTTCTTTCCGGTTCATCGCAAACGGGGAAAGCTTGGCGTTCGGCACGGTCAACGATTTGTGGAAATCGAAGCGCAAAGTGGCACACGCCACCGTCAGGTCGGTGTCCACAGGGAACTTGCACACCAAGCACGCGTTCCAAAACCACATCGTCTGCGAGGTGAAGGAACTTCTGCGACTGTTTCTGGACAAAACGCGAGAGGAGCGCTACTTCCAGCCCATGGTGTACCTGGTGGTGTCCACGGCCAACATCATGAGCGCCGTGTGCTTCGGGAAGCGCTACTCGTACGACGACGCGGAGTTCCAGCAGGTGGTTGGGCGCAACGACCAGTTCACCAAGACGGTGGGCGCCGGGAGCATGGTGGACGTGATGCCCTGGCTGCAGTACTTCCCCAACCCCATCAAGACATTATTTGAGGACTTCAAGACCCTCAACTATGAGTTCAACTTATTTATCGGCAAAAAGGTCACCGAACATAGGAAAACGATCGAGTCGAGCTCCATCAGAGACATGACGGACGCACTTATTCTGGCGATGGACCACATCAGAGACCCCGCCAAGGGGGTCTCGGTCCAACAGGACCACGTGCCGCCCACTGTGGCGGACGTGTTCGGAGCCAGCCAGGACACCCTCTCCACTGCGCTTTCGTGGATTATTTTAATTCTCGTGAGGTAAGATATTTGCTCATAAGACTTTGCAGTTTAACTAGTAGCCTATATATAATAGTCGGTAAGCCGGGTCCAGTCATAAACTGGCTATAATCAATCGTCATTTCCCATCTCCGTGTAATCCTCTGGTAAACAACGTTGCGTGCCGTGGACTGTAAGCGCATCACCTGATGATGTATTGTTAGAGCTATACTTGGACAAACATGTTCAAATGTATTACTCTTTATTGTCAATATACAATGAAATATTATATATTTTCTATTAGGTTGGACATAGTCCAATTGTGTTTAACAAAGAATTAATTTGTACACATATTTAACTTAAAATAACTTCAGGGTTAACTTAACCCGAACCCTTCATTGGCACATTAAAGGTACAGATAATAAAGATAACTATAATTATTAGACGCTATATATAACAGTGATTCTGGGTCGTGGAGCAGGTTTCCGGAGATGCAGCGGCGTCTCCAGGAGGAGGTGGACAAGGTGGTGGACCGCGAGTCCCTGCCCTCCGTCGAGGACCAGCCCCGGCTGTCCTACGTCATGGCCTTCGTCTACGAGGTCATGCGCTACACCAGCTTCGTGCCTCTGACCATCCCGCACAGCACCACGGCGGACACCGTCATCATGGGCTACTCCGTGCCCAAGGACCGGGTGGTGTTCGTCAACCAGTGGTCCATAAACCACGACCCGGCCGTCTGGTCCGAGCCGGGCGCCTTCCAGCCGACGCGCTTCCTGCGCCCGGACGGGTCCCTGAACAAGGACCTGGTGTCCAACGTGATGATCTTCTCCCTGGGGAAGCGGCGCTGCATCGGAGAGGACCTGTCCAAGACGCAGCTGTTCCTCTTCACGGCGCTGCTGGCCCACCAGTGCCACATCCGCTGCGACCCGGCCCACCCCCCCCAGATGGACTACAGCTACGGGCTGACCCTGAAGCCGCTGCCCTTCTCCATCGAGGTGGAGCTCAGGGACGACATGCGCCTGCTGGACGAGTTCTGCCGCCCCTGAGCGGCGAGGCTCGTCGGAGCCCCGGCCACGCCCCGTTCCAAAGGACACGGAGAAACACTGAACCCCGAGCGAGGGGTTGGGTTGGTGATTGGCTGAGAGGTGGAGAGGACGACCCACAGAGCGGGAGCTGCTGCTGAGCCTTTGGTTTGGATCAAATATATTTATAAATTCAGGCAGTTTTTCACCCTGGGCACATGTTGTGTCCTTGACGCTTGACATAGCGTATCCTACTATAGCCTGTATATTATATCTCATTGGCATCAATAGATAGGCTACCCGACAGGCTGTTTAGTTCTGTTCTGTGTTCAATGGGAGCGAAAAACGAAAGTTATCGCTAAGAGATAGAATATGTTTTGAACATTCAGTACAGATGGAAGACCTTAAGCCTGCAAGATGCCTTGAAATCACAAGATCGTAGAGGACCTGTCATATTGAATCAGGTTATATGACAAAGGTTATGGCTGGTGATTATGGGTCGTGGTGTGTGGGAGACTGTACACAACCAATGAGCTTCTACAATACATGAAAAAAGATGTACAAGAAACGGCATCTATATATCTCACATAAACAGTGCAAAGTTTCTCAGGAACAAGGCCTTATGAATGTTGATTAAGAGCTCACTGATTTGGATTGAAAAGGCAATTAACTATGAACACTGAATATTCTTTTCTTTTGTTGAATGTTGCTTTGGTTTGTAAACAGTATAAAGCACTATGAAAATATAAATATTAGATCTATGTTAGATCAGTGTTATTTAGTCATGTAGGTATTATTATTACTGTAACCGTTACCCGTGATAGCTTTGCTCATGTTCCACTGTTCATAAGCTCAATAATGAAAGGACGTTTACTTCATAAACGTGCCAGTAAACAAAACTCTTTGGGGCAAAAGCATATTTATTCATTAATTCATTAATGATATTTCCTCTTTCTGAAAATAAGTCATCTCAAAGATCTGAAAACACAAGTTGTCTGTACAAATTGCATAATCGGATTGCTTCTAACAGACAAACCCACACACAAAGATAGTAGGCCTACATATACCATTACCACCACACACACAACCATGACGACATGTCTGTGCCAGTCTGTCTGTTGGCCCAGCGAATGTTGAACTCGGACCCGGGATCAGACGGATGTGGTCCGACTGATTCCGTTGTTGGGCTAGAGTTAGAGTAGTATTTAGTAGTTAGAGTAGTTAGAGTAGAGAGTTCAAGTATTATAAAGAAAACAAGATTGGACCTTAAGCAGTAAGATAACATTCAGATGGTAAAACGCTTGCCACGATTCTTCAACCGTGTGGATCGGTTCTCCTCCTCTGATTGCTACTTTTTACACAATTTATTACAGTTCTACTCTAAATACTTGTATGTATACTCTGAGTACTGAAGTACGACGGCAATTATTTTCACCTGGTTCCACTGATACAGTTCAAGGGAAGATGTACGTCTAACTTGGGCATTTAAACGGTTTCTATTTCTGTGTCAAAGATATACAACTGTTGAACAGTTTATTGTATAATCGTTTTCGAAATGATAATAAAAACACTTGTTTGATGAATTAAGATGTCAAAAGATCAGAGATGATTACGTAGCAACATAAATTATATATTTGATGTTTTAAACATGCATTATTACTTTTTATTGAATTTCTAGTCGATGCCGTCCTCTTTATATCTTGAGATATGCTGCATATTAGTGCAGTTTAACTATCATGCATATTACTGCAGTTAAACTATATTGTATATAACTGTTAACTATAATTTAACTATACTTTATAACACTGCAGTTCAACTTTACTGTAGATCTCGGCAATTTCTCAAAAAATGTATATCCAAGCAGTTTTATCACACCGTATATCCCTGGTTTATACGCATGTATCCCGTTCTACTAAGACAGGAAGTTGTTTGCTGTGATATTGCGCAGTTCCACTCAATAAAAGGACATTTTAACAATATGTATTCCATCGATGTCATTGGATCAAAGGCAATGTCCGTGTTTTTTTGTCACATCCCTGTCGACGGGCGGCGTGACACGAGTACCACGGCCTGTTTTTCAGCCTAAACGGAAAAAAATCAAAGCGTCAATTGATGCTTTACGTGCGGCACAGCCCGGCTTCAGGTCACGTGGACCGTGGCGTTGGAGCTGATGCGTGGTCTATTCCGAGAGTCGTGCCAGGTCAGGTGGGGGACAAAAGGAAAGTGTTCAGGAGGGACTCCACCCCCCCCCCCCCCCCCTTGGCCCCCCCGTGCGGTCCGTTGTCTCGCTCTCCCAGAACATCCTGTTCCGACTCGCTCACAGATAGGCAGCCAACCTCACGGTGGGTGACAGCCCGACAGATGTTGATCTTAAACGGTGCATTATCAACTGCCACTCTGGTGGATGGTGTACTTGTTTGTTCTGTGCATAGTATGTGAAAACACATACAACAGACGTCTAGCAATGAGGAAGGTTTCTAATTTTGGCTTTGTATTGCATGGCATTTGGTATTGCGGACGAATAAAAAAAAAACGAAATGGTTAAAGGACAGGACCACAGCAGTGTAAGGAAACTGACAGCTAGGAAGCTATACTAGGAAGCTATACTATCGCTCTTTCGTAGAATGAGTTCTCCTTCTCCATAAGTAAGGGGGGAGGCCTTATTGCGTGACCTTATCGCCTGGTTACTCTTCTTGGATTACAGGCCTCTGAGGGTAGCAACCATTACACCGAATTCACCCAAGCATTCGGTTGTCTATACTCAACACAAGCTACCCAGGGAAATGTATACATGCATGCAAGTCTTTTGATGCCGTATACCGTACGAGCGGCAGAAGAAGTGGTGCTTAACATGAGAGGTCTGAAGAAGGAGAGGTGGTTTTTAAACCTTTTTTATGCGTTTCATCTTGAGACCATATGCCGTTGAAGTGCAGGTGAATGAAAGATAAGAGCCGTCACCAGACAGCCATCTGGTGGGGAGACGGACCCGTCTCTCCTGTCACGGCCAGCTGCCTCTGAGCACCCGCGGGCACGCCCTCCGCCCAGCAGGCCGGGACGGGCGCCATGACACCCGGACCGTGGCGCTGCCCGAGACGACTCCTGAGGTCGACCGTGAAAGCTGTGACCAAATTATGGCCAATCTATTCTGTAGGTTTCTTTTATTTTAAATGTGCGACGGACTCGTGCATTGGGTAGGTGTTAGGATAGATTCCCAGCTTCCAACCGAACTTCTCCTGCTATATCCAATATGAATTTAGAGATTGCTCACCCTGTCAGACATCACTCAAACACACTTTTTCTAATAATCTAAGAAAAATAACAAAATAGTTTGCTGATTGCAATAATTTTATTATATACCATCCTTGCAGATTTAAATATTATATGGTGCATTGATTCCAGAATAATCTCCATGTATTGTATCATTTACAACATTGGCCTCAAGGAGCAAATAGTTTCCTTTGGGATACAAATATAATTAACACATTAAACATGTACAATACATACATGTTTCCCATTTAATCAGTCCCTTTTTCATTATTTTAATTTCCTGAAGTTAAAACCATGAATATACCTCTTTATATATTATTTTAAATCCTTTCCTCCCCTGAAATACACCCCATATAAACACTTTAAACATTTGCTGCCTTAAAACCATTTTTATATTTTTATGCATGTCACTTAAAAGAAAAGATAATCGGAATGCTTTCACCAAAATTTGAAGTAATTGACTGGGTGGTAAAACAAATAAATTAACAACAATTAAATTCGGTCCATGTGCTATGTGCTTTTCTGTGCCATCCATGACCGCTGAGTTAAATGCTTTTCCTTCAAACAAAAATGACTGGATAGAAAGTTGAAGTCCATTTCACTCGAGCACATGTACTTCAACTTCCATGGCTATATTTTGAAAACATTCCATGCTTCATATCTTACTATGAAAAAGATATGACTACATCCTTCCTGGCAGAGTCGCCTAATGGAAATACAGGGTTAATTACTTCAAAAACATTAAAGCAATTGCAGTTTGATTAAGTTATCTTTTGTAGGACAGACATAGGACAAACGCAACCTGTTTCCTAATCCACAACACGGATTGCAGTGTTTTGATCAAAGGAGATGAACTTCAGCCGGGGGCCTTTGGCCAGCATGGAAAAGACAACACAGACGTCTCTGACACCACGCGGTGTACGGACGGAGAGTGGAACTACAAGGCCCAATTAGTGTTTCAGTGAGGATCAAAGTCAGTGGGATAATTTGATTATCACTGGCGTGAGTGGCCGGTCCTCCTGGTTCTAGTGGGGGCTGTGGGGGGGCCGTGGCCGTCCCACCCTGCAGCAGCAGTGTTGACTGCATGGCTGCCCTGGCGGCTGAATGGAAGGCTTTGTTGTCGTCTCCGGACCGCGCGGCAGCTGACGTACCCCAAGCACACCGACAGAAACACCACCAGGGGTCGGGGTTACCACGCCCACGCCTCGTCAGGGCAGTCCTTCAGTCAGTCAGTCAGTTTTGGTATCCACTAAAACCGTAGTGAAGAGAAGTGGGCATGGGGAGATACGCTCTAAAGTGACCAAGTAAGACTTGCATGCATCATTTTCTTCTTATTTTTGGATAATTTTTCTGCCCCCTTCATAGGGACAATATAAAATCTGTGTTCTGTACAATTGCATGAAACGCACTTGGTCACTAGTGACACACTTGTGAGTGTATTTTCTCGATAGTGACTTCAGGGGACATGGACGGGTATATGTTCGGGGCAGTTTTTTTTTTTTCCCGTAACATAAAGAACCAAAGCATGAAACATCGGTATCCCCCAACGCTCGCTCATTAAAATGGTCCAACCCGCCTCACTCTCAGAGTGAATCCCAGTGATGGCGTGCTTCTGATGCCCCCCCCCCCCCACCCCCCAAGCACCTGGAGCGCCCGGTGGTGCGGGCAGTCGGTGGGGGTGCTGGAGGATCCGGGCCTCAGCTCTTAGGTGATGGGGGGGGCTTAGCCTCGTCAAACACCAAGCATCGGGCACAGCACAGTGAGCTCCTTCGCAGCATCCTCATCCTGAACAGAAACAACCTACTTTCAGAGACAAATACCTCATCATCTACACTACATTACTCCATGTTGCATGCATTCGATCGGGTATCTGTATGGATTCACATCAACGGGTAGTGCAATAAGAGGTGGACGTCCATGGGGCGCAGGGGGGGACCGTACCTCTTTAGAGACGGTGTCCATGGAGCAGGCAGCCTCACACATCCTCCTGGCCTGGCTCTTCTGGCCCAGGTCCTTAAAACACTGTTGACCCCAGATGGCACTGATCATCAGAGAGATAAGGTAGGATACTCCCCCCCCCCCCCCCCCCCCCCCACCCCCCCCCCCCCCCACCCCCCATCCCATGGTTTCACCTCTGCGTGACTCGTTCTGTTTGACATTGGCCATTTACTGATGTCAATCAGTCACGGGTGTCGTGAGCAGGCACAAGTGCGCCCCTAGGGGTTGTAGTCTGGGCCAAACTCACATCCCTGTTGGGGCCGACTCCTTTGAGGATTGGGTGGGGTAAAGGGCTTCCAATGGTCTAACTTGGGTCAGCCCCCATCATAGGAGGGAGATAAGTGAGTGGGTGAGTGGTCTGGATAAGGATGCATCTCAGAGGAGGGACTTTGAGGTAGATGCGTGTCATGCGTATGACCTGAAGGTGACGATGACTTACCTTGGCTAAGAACACGTAGTTCTGTTTGGAGTATCCAGGAGAGATATCCTCAACCTGGGAATTAGGGGGAACAAGGGCTATTTTGTTATAAATGATCAAGTTTCACTCAACGTTGTCCTTGTCTTTGTCTTTTTCACGCACACAGATCTACAACCTCACGTTGAAACCAAACAAACCCTTGGTTCAATGGGATGTTTGTGGGTGAAATCGCTATTTTCGGCCAAAAAGCCAAAGCGATTGGTTTCCCTCGGATGTCCGTCCCTACCTTGAGGAAGTTCTTCAGGGCGTCTTGGACCGTGGCACTGGGCGGTTCACCGAACAGCGTGGTGGCAACCTTCCTCTCGATCCACGATAGCTGAGCCACCTGCAGCCAGCAGAGGCATGGGACAGCATCGGCACCAACACAAAGCAGCAACAAAGAGGAAAGATTTCCCGGTTAGGTTAATCAATTTCTATTTATTTTTTAATGTGGGTAATGTTTTCTCTACTTCTTGGGCCTTTAGTTATCTATAGCCTATCTGTGCCTCTTGAAAAGTAATTGGTGGAGCAGCAAGAAGTCATATTAAAGGCAGACGCAGTTGGGTTACATTTCCAACCATTACATTTCTTTGGTAGTAATTCTACAAAACCTTTCGATTCCTGAAGAGTGCTTTTTCCCCCCATTTGACCGTCCCAGGTTTTCCATGACTGACTGCACATCATTTCAATTGATTCCCACCTACCTTAATGGAAATGCTGGACTTTAAATTGTTTTGTTTATCTCTCTTTTGGGTCTTAGGACTCATATTCCACACGTTCTTTGGATAGTTCAAATGCATTTGAGTGGTTTTTAGTGAACAAAAACATAGAAAATACCCCAAATGTATCTATCTGAATCGTCTATAAATATCTACATAAAACATGCATTCTTCCACGGTCCCCGGTGAGTGAGTGAAGTGAAGCCCAGCATGGAGTGATGATACAAGGTGTACGTAACGTCCGCACGGCGCGTTGGCTCGGCCATACGACCGTTCCTGTAAACAATCATAACTTTGTCCGCAGCTACAGCCGCTACCGTTGCCGTGGAGCGCCGGGATATAAATACCTCTCTGGTATAATAACCTTTCTCATGCTAACAATGGCTGCTGTGAGCCTCCGGCAGAGCTGGAGCTTTGGCGCAGAGAGCCGCCAAGTCAAACAAGAGGAGGGGGCGAGTGAGGGGAAACCGCGGGGTGGAGGCGCGGAAACACTAACCCCCCTCAACCCCACCTCTAGAGGGGAAAGGGATGTCACGGGTGAGCGGGTGAGTGAGCGAGTGAGTGTTGGCGTACAGCATAGCACCAGCGACCCAATAGGTAGTAGGACATGGGATCCTCTGGCTTCAGTTCAATGGCTTTATCCAGATGGTCCTGAGAGAGAGAGAGAGAGAGAGAGAGAGAGAGAGAGAGAGAGAGAGAGAGAGAGAGAGAGAGAGAGAGAGAGAGAGAGAGAGAGAGAGAGAGAGAGAGAGAGAGAGAGAGACACACAGAAGCATAACAGACGGAAGGATTTTACTGGTGATTCATGCCACTGTAGCATTTGCAATTCCGTCATCTTCTCTGCCCTGATCTGCTTGGCAAAAAACACACGCATGTTCCATCAACACACACGTACGCATGCGAGAGAACCGCCCCCCCCCCCACCAGCTCCTATCTCTTCCTTTCTACCTCTGATAGAGAGATAGCAGCTGTCTACGCCTGTGGGGGCTGTACACTGTTTCTAAGGGAAGCGGTTGACCACACGATGTCGTTCCCATGCTCTGCCTTATGCAACCAACCTGGCTGCAGGGAGAAGCCATGCACATCTGCAGAAATGACATAATCCCCCTGGGGGGGGGGGGGGGCAACTCGACACGACGGTATGGGTGCACGGTGGGTACAATTACCACGTACAATAACCCCCCCTGTATATTACAGTATATCAGTCAAAATACGGCTTATCTGTGTCATGTCCCTCTAAAATGTTGGCCCCGGTGTATAGAAACCAGTGGAGACAGAGAGGGTGCTGGCGGAGGCCTTCATGGAGTCTCCACATACCTTGAAGATGAAGCCGTTCTTGATCTTGTTCTGCACCGTGTCGTATTCAGCCATTAAACCACACATGATGGCGTACCTGTGGAGAGACGACAACACGTTCAATTTAAATGGTCAAACACTGTTGCAGAGTTTAGTTAAATTGGATAACATTAAGATATAACCATGTTCATTTCTCAATGCAACCAGCAGTCGATATTCACTGGTTCTGAAAACCCCTCTTCTCTTTTGGCAATTTAAGCCCAACCAGCACCAAGAGGAAAACGTTTGTGGCCCAAAACCTTGGATCCGACACAAAACTATTTCCCAAGAAGTAGCAAAAACTAAAAATAAAAAGGATCGCAGAGGGGCGGCACAGATGTGTTTTGGTATGCGGTTATGAAAGCCCCCTGAGATCCTTTAATCTGATCCGATGGGTTGTGTTCCTGGTGGACGGGGCTCCGGCAGCACCTTCCCTCCACACCACCTCTGCTCTGGGTCACTGTCTGGCATCCAGCGCCGCGCAGACCGCCCTACGACCGGCTCCTCGTTAAGCTCTCTGTGGGGCGATAAGCTGCTTCATTTCTGCTCCCCCTCGGCTGCCCTCTTCTCTCGCACACTTTCTGGAGGGGAGACGTTCGAGGCGGGCGGGGGGGGGGGGGGGGGGGGGGGGGGGGGGCGGTTGTTGGCTGTGGTGTGGGGATCCATGAGCTCAGTTGAGGTACTGGATGGGTTTCGGAAGACAGAAAGGAGGGATGAACCGTGATCTCGCCACCTCTTTATCCACCTAGACCTGGGGAGAGCCAGCCCTCGCACGCAAAGAAGGCCTTCAAACACATGCAGGACATTATACAGCTTAAGGGTGGACAGATTATACCAGCAGGTGTGAGTGTGATTAGCCGTTACAAGGCGCCTCTTCTGACAACACAAGTGGACATGTCCACCTAGATGTGTGCTGGATAGATCAGTCTACAGCCTACCCAGGGGACTGTAGCAAACCTTGCTCATCTATCCATCATACATCTAGGTGGACACACCCACTTGTGATATCAGAAGAGGCCGATTTCCAAAACGGCTTGTTATGGCTAAACACACTCACACCTGGTGGTATAATAGGTCACCTTTAATTAAACATCAGATACGCTTT
>NC_082396.1:1179647-1200120 GCF_031168955.1 Gadus macrocephalus | reverse complement strand
AAGGCGTGGCCGGGAGTGCCTCGCCAGGCCGACTTCCCCTCTCACCGACGGCCGGGAGAAATCCCACCAGGGGCACAAAGCTTTAGCAGCATGAGACCGCGTTGAACCGGCCAAGCCTGGACTCTGAGGGATACTGTGTGTCTGCCTACACACCCCCCCCCCCCAACCCCCCTACCATCCATCCAAGGAGGAATCGAGGCGGCTGAGGAATAAGAGGTCTTGCGGGAAACCTCGCGGTGACCAAATATGCATGCAGCCAATCGAATATCCGTTTGCTGTATCGTTGCATCCTGAATCATGCGCTGCTCCCGGGTGCCATCAATCAAAAGTGGGACTGGGGGAGAGAGACATGAGCAGAACCTAAGAAGGCAGTGATAGTTCAAACCCAGATCAGCGTCCCACAGACAGGACCGAGCGGCAGAGACGTTTCCTCAACGTCCATAGGATAGCACCAGGAATACCCTCCTCGTCGTTATCGGCTGAGCGGGAAACAGGGCAAACTGTGTGGACAGAGACATGCTTGGTGGCTGGCTAAGCTCATAACGCTCACGAGGCGGGTGGAATAGTGTTTGGCACCGTGCAAAGAAAAAAAGAGAGGCAGTACAAGGAGTAAGCAAAAGAGCTGACGAGACCGTAAATTAAGATGGAGATAAGGTGTCTTGCCCGAGGCCACGTTCTTGAGAGTTCCTTGGATCGAGTTTACACGTTACTAATCCTGCGAAAGGACGCCTTGCTTCGACATAGAGAAACAGAGGTGAGGTGTGCTTGGGGGGGGGAAACGATAGGAGAGAGGGGGGTGAGGGAGGAGATATGAACATGTAAGGAGGCGTGACCGCACGGGGGCGTGCCCACTGTTGTTTATCCTTTCCTTTCTTCTTTGTGTTGAAATCCCATCTCTCACGACTTTCTTCTGCAGCAGAGGGGCGGGGTAAATGGTGAAGTGGTGAGGAGGAAGCAAAATAATTCTGACAGGAATAGAGTCTAGAGAAAGAACTGAACGTTAATTGCGCTGGGTTATTCCCCCCCACTGTTAATGTGTAAGAACAAAACAATAATATCCTGCTTGCAGATAGAACTGACAATTGATTTCAGCGTTAAACTCCAACATGGAGAGGAGAGTTCTTCCAGAGTCAGGGAGGCTCCAGACCTCGACCACCGCCCCCCACACAGGGAAGCCACGGACGGGTCAAGTTTGGGACTGGTGAGGGAGTAATAGGATGCAGTGTTCCCACCGCAGTATGTTATCTGAAATACCTCCATCTCCCGCTATGGTCCGCTGGATGTCAGAGGTCACACAATGGGAGGGAAAGCCTCTCACTGCGACCGATAAAGCCCGAGCGTGCTGTGGTCACCTCGGTGATGACCACAGCCACAAAGGAATGCGTTAAGTATTAAAAGTGAATCCACCAGCCGCTTCCCAAAGCTTCCCTGGTAAACCCCGGTGGTTTTGGTAACCTCAGACGGTGTATAGTACATCGTGCTCCAGCACAGAGGGAGGTTCATATGAGGTACAGCCTTCTATGTAAACAAGCCTGGAATACAAGATATCCAATCCATTTCCCAAGGCCACAAGTGTGCTAAGATTACACAAAAAGGATTCGTCGGCCACAGTCCAAAGGACACAACGTCGCTTTGTACGGGCATAGCAAACAATGACAACGTCTAATATTTAATAATGGAAAGACAGACACGTAAATCCTTCTTGCGTTTCAGCCCATATCAGTGACAAACTGGTGAATTAAATACAGTGGAGAATGAGTCAGAGGGATGACAAGTGCCGTGGTGTTGTCGGTCATTTGTGGAGGTTGAAAAGCTGCTGGGACAGTGTGGAGTGGACATGCTGGTATCATATAAAGGGGGAGATGCCCGTTGGACATACAGAACTTTAAGAGCCCGGACCGTCCACGGAGCAGAAAACAGCTCTTTTCTGCACGTCACCTTATCAGCCGTGACAGAGGCGGGAGAAGGTTTGGCAGGTTGATCAGGCTGAATGGTTGTCATTCATTCACTCTGCGGTCATTGTCTATTATTAGCGCCTGTCGGCTGCAGACTCTCCCTTGCCAGCACCTTGCGTGGCAGATCAAGAAGGAATGGGCACCGCCGCTCAACACCCAACGCCAAATCTGTGACAAGCTCGGCCGCATTGTGAACGCCGGGCCACGGCGCCTGATGTCGTGAGAATGGCCAAGTAAACAGTGACCTCATGCTGAAAGAAAGGGCTCCGAACCCTGCTTGGCACGCCGCCACGGCCCCCATATCCATGGTGGCAATGGGGCCTTATCTACTTTGCCATGCCCGTTTTAATTAAGCTGCATTTCCGCCTGGTTTAATGTCCTAACAAATCCCATTAGTGGATATAGGATTAAGCTTTGGCTCTTATTTTTTTTTTACCATTGGTCATAATTAACTGAACAACCACGGCCTTCTCCATTGCCTGACCTCCAGCTGTGGTATGTGCGCGAGCTATAACGGCGTCTACCTCGAACCGAGTAGCGCAATGGGGCCCGCTGGCACAACAAGGTGCACTGCGCCTTGTTTTCCACGAGAAAGTGCCGCACACACCTCTTCAAAGATGACATCAATCACATGCGGCACCTATTTAAAAAGGACCTTGATGCCGGTCCAATAGGATAGTAGGGGCTTAAGCAAACAAAAATACATTTTTAGGTGTCTCTAAATACAATAATTCTATTCATTAATTAACCAAGAAAACACATGCAAATGTCGCAAGCACACACCTGCAAAACACACCCAAGATGTTTAAAAGTCAGGCAGTTGAGGAAAGTGAAGGTTGCTTGTTAAAAGTGTCTGCTAGACGTGCATGCCATTTTAAACGTGGTATATATGCAGGCCACTTACAATTGAAAGGAAAACCCTAAAAACATAAGAGCATGATAGTTCTTTCATGGCCGAGGTGCCTATGTAGCTTCAAAAGACAAACCTTCCAGGAGTACCGAATACCAATCTGAGAACTATAATCTAGGACAAATCTGTATTGGCTGTGTTGTGTCCACAGGCTGTGGTCGGCACGCTGCTTTCAAGTCACAACACGAGCGCTTCTTACAGGCCAGGAATGCGCTGTCGAGGCCTGCACAAATACAAACAGGATCCATACCATCAGGCCCCTTTTGACACAAATAATTAAAAGCCAAGGGGATTTTTCCTCCCTTCTTTCACCATGAAACCAGAGGACGTGAAGACTTTCTTCTTCTTCTTCTCCCTCCTCATCGTTTGATGCAAGTTCATCTTTTTATGTCCTTTGAAGTTGAAGAATCCACTTCTAAAGAGCTCTGATACCAAATGATTCCGACTTTGGCAGAGCCCGAGTCTTTATATAATGCTCACCAGACCAGTGGCAGAGGTTGGAGGTTCATTTTGGCATGAATAACCGAGCTGCCAAAGAGGACATTCAAAGGAGTTGGAGGCAAGGTGAATTCATCTATTTCCAAAAGGATTGAAAATCATTTGTTCAAGGAATAAAGGAATTAAGTTAGTTATTTATTGTGCATGACCAAACCTTAGCTAAAAATAAATGGGAGAGGTCAAGTTAATTTGCATTACAGTATAGGGGGGGGGGGGGGGGGGGGGAGGACAGCTAAAGGAATCGACACAATAAAGAAGTCAGGACATTGGCGTGGCCTCAGTATCCCACTGTGTGGCTACATTAGAAATGTGTATGCTAACTACCTTTCAATTTGAGAGAGGAAGACAGCTCTCTCTCTCGAGGTGCAAGGACATTTATCATACAAATGTCTTTTTGGAATTGATGACTAACCATGTAAACAAGGTTATACAATATGTATATCGTTGTACATTATCATTAGGACTCATTTTTCCACCAAACGCTGGACCGATGTTACGAGGAGGGAGGTGCATGAGTGGTGACCTCCCCCCTCACCCGGGCGAGCCATCACCCACCGCAGACTCCACTGCGCTGCGGTGTCAACCCGATGCTGACGGGCAGTGATTGCGGGCCATCAGTCAGATGGATGTGTGTTCAGCCAGTGTCACCATCAGGCTATCGGAGCGAGTCCAGACTGTTTACATTCCAGGAACTGGAGGGGATGTGATGGTATCAGCGGGACAAAGCCCGGAGTGAGGGAGGATGGGTGAGGGGGGGGGGGGGGGGGTATGGTGGTGGTGGGAAGGGGGGGGGGGGCAGGGTGCCTGTTCTCTGCAGAAGGCCAGGGTGATGGCTTAGCCCAACCTACATCCTCTATTGCACGTGGATATCTACAGCGCAATGTATGGGAACAAGCCATTAAGGGGACCTCGTTTTTCTCTCCCTTTTAGTTTATTGAATTGACCCCCCCGCAGACCAACAGGTTGGGGGCCAGCCTTGCCAGGAATAACACCCAGCCTTGGTATCTTGCGTGAGCACAAGGATAAAGTATTGACCCCGCGGCCTCTCTGGAGGCTTCGGGACACAGCTTCAACTTGCACCTGAATAAACTGGCTACACTGTTTGTGTGTGTGGGGGGAATAATGAACGTTTTCAATAATGAGTGAATTAAAAAAAAAAAGACCAACGACCTACCACTGATGACTGTCGGCGCATGAAGGGTTTAGCCTCACCGCCTCCGCACCCGCCTCCTTCCCTACAGGGGGGAGAGGGGAGAGTCAGAGGCCTCTGGATGAACCACAGCCCATAATCCCTGGGAACCCCGAGCTCTCTGGGCACCGATTGGTCCATTCAAGGCGCTGCGCTTCCTTTTTTCTAAATAAAGCATGTTCATTGTCTTCGGGAAATTGTGTGATTTAGGATTAAGAGCACGCACACACACACACTGTCACAGACACACACACAAACCTGCCTTGATAAATAATGTTGACCTGCAGTATCTGAGACAGCAGTATCGCTGTCATTAGAGTCTGCTTGGTAGTTATTAAAGGCCCATTAACAAGAGGAGAGAGAAACAGGCCAATCCAGTCTGAACGAGAGCATTCTAATCATTCAATGAAATCCAACCACTGACAACGTGGTACACCCTGGGTAGATGAGTTTGGAAAGGTAATTCAAGTTGATTCCTAAAATAGTCATTTGGATGGGGCGTGGTAGGCACGCTAATGTTGCCACGGAAACACTAAAATTAGATTACCAGGGCAGTTGAACCACTTTCAAGAAATAAACTTTAATATTCCGTACAGATTGGCTGAATGAATAATGTTTTCTTATGCATCGGTTTACTTTGTTCCCACATACATTTCTTAGAGTTAAAATGTTATTATCATGGTAAGAAACCTACTTTGTTTCAGTGGCCACTTCCGTCATGCTTAAATGGTTGCTTACTCTGTTTGTTAACCAAGTCAGAAGAAAACATGCATCTAAATAAGATTTATTAATTTGATCTACACTGGACTCTTTCTTGAAGGACTGTTTCCATTCGTCATCATTCTCGCACCTTGCAGTGAACCTGTTCAGCTCGAAATATGATCTTGAATGTTTAGGATAATGATGACACAATTTCCATCTCATTCAACATGTCATAGTGTTCATGTCACTGACAGGGTTTAGTTTACACAACACCTCCATTACTAATAATGATCAGATCTGAGTACACCGATCAATCAATACACATCTTTAAGTTTTGACTTTCAGAACATAATGTGAACTAGTTGATACGCATTTGTGGATTAGGAGAGTTTTGTAGCGTTTTGTCAAATGTGTACAGCAAGTGATCTGTAAGATAAAAAGGTCTGTAAAATGTGTCTGCGTTCTTAGCATACACCCGGAGATGGTGGTATGCAAATCACATTACGTGTACCACAATCCACAAATAAAATATACTAAGATATTTCTTACTTTGTAAAATTATTCAAACTCCGTCAAAACTCAAATTGACATACCAACTACAGTCAAATGGCCAAATAATGAATAGATCTCATGCGGTCATTGGCGAGACAAAACGTCTCCTCAGCCTCGTTTCCAGGCGAAGGTCAGAATGTGATTGGTTACCGCTCAGAGCCAGGGCCTTCTTCTCCTCCAGGCCGTCTGCGAGGTCATGGGCGTCACAGTAGGCCCGGGCCAGGCGCCACAGCAGTGACGCGCTCTCTCCGTACTGCAGAGAGTGGAAAGGATCAAAAGGTTGGTTCAAACGGCACCGTGCATGCGTACACCACTTGTATGTATAACTGTATCTCTGCTGCTGCTGCTGCGGCTATCGCTGTTTGTTCCGAATTGGTCCTTTTCTCGTCAACTCCCAAATGGTTGTCACTCCAAACTGAACTTGGCGGAGGAACATGGAAGGTAAATCATTAGAGAGGGAGCGTTGGGGGTGAAGAGGACATGACGCGTAGCGCCCCAAAAGTGGAGGAAGGAATTTGTATTCTACCTCGTAAATAATCGGTAAAAAATATAAAGTTGCCTCTTACAAGTTTTACAGATACAAAATGCTACTTTGGAGGGGAGGGAGAGAAACTTGACCACGGCCCACAGACATGACCGTGTGCGTACTCAACACACCTCCTCTTTCTTCTCCAGAAGTGCATCAAGACTCCGTCTCTTGCCGCAACTGTCCCCTCGGTGAAGAGCGTCAACCCTCCCCAGGAGGGCGACCAGCTGGTCAACAGGCTCCTCCTCGCCCTCCTCTTCCTCCTCCTCCTGTCTCGGTGACCCCGGGCTTGGTTCCTCTTCGTCAGAGTCTGTCAGCGCCGTCATATACCTGGAGGACACAATGCCATCGTATTTGATGAGGAACTGATGACCAACCAGTCAGGTTGAGCCAGGTTCATTTCCTAAAGTCCTTATCAAAGCTAAAAGACATTCCTCAACATCAACCCTGGAAAGACCCAAGGAAAAACCCTGAATATGCAATCTATCTCCCATGCAAGTGAAACAGGGCGTGGCTGTTCTGGATCATAAGAGAGGGCTTCAGTAAGGTCAGTCATGCACCCCTCAACACACACGGCAGGTTTTTCCCCTCACTGGAGTCACTGAGTGTAACGAAGACATAATTCCCCTCTTCAACCTGTGGGCTGGAAAGAACCGCTCTCTGTGAGGAATGACTCGGAGCAATCAAAAATCAAGTTTTAACGAGTCCCCTTCTATGATTACCCCGCGGCCAATCATTGGCCTGATTGTACACACTGACAGCTCACTGCATGTTTACATGCAAGACTGCAGCAGCCTTGTTTACACAAGTCGGTCACTTAATTGTTTCTAAACGCCGACAGTAGAGGAAAGTCTTGACGTTCCGATGGCTGGAGGCCTTTCTCCCCGACGCGCCGCGGACTCGCCGGGACGCGGCATGCAACAGCCACTCGTGTTTTATGGTTCCCTCCTTCGACTACGGCGACTAATCAACGGCACTTAAGAAGAAGAAGCGCCTCGCGAGCTTTATATGAGAAGGGAAAAACAGGGTCTTTACGACCGAGGCGGGGTGAAATGAAAGACACCGAAAGGTGAAACTATGGGAAGCCTCCATCAGGTGTTGGCAGCAGCTGCACGTGCGTCATTGGCGGTTTGGAGGAATGTTTATGTCTGAGAGCCACGGGTTCTGGAGGGATGTGTCAGAGCGGGTCCTGCCCAGTAGCACGGTGGACCCAACAGGTGCCCCTTGCCGGAGGCCACCTCCAGACTCCGCCCAGCCAGACACACCTTGAGCCCTCCTGTTATTACAAGAGCAGGGGCCCTATTAGCCACTGAGGGGCCGGGAGGGCCCGGAGAAAAGGAAAACAAAGTGGGGAAATGGCAGCCGCGAGGGGCTGACGCATGCGGGAACAACAACAAGGGGCGGCCTCGCGACGACGTGTGCAGATGGACAACCTTCCCATGTTTTTATGTCGGGCCTCGACCTCTTAGCAGGATCTGAGGGTGCAACAGTACATCATGTGTCATGAACTGAAAGGATATTGCATCGGGAACCCTTATAATAAAATAAATCAATCCAGTGCTGTTGTTGTGTCATCAAGGGCTAGCTGTTGCACATTAATGCATACAATAAAGAAACCGATCTAAGCTAATGATGTTGTGTCAATAAGGCCTAGCTATCGCATGTTAATGCCAACAATGAAGAAACCGATCTAAGCTAATGATGTTGTGTCAATAAGGCCTAGCTATCGCATGTTAATGCTAACAATAAATAAACCATAAAGTAATGATGTTGTGTCAATAAGGCCTAGCTATCGCATGTTAATGCTAACAATAAATAAACCACAAAGTAATGATGCTGCTGTGTCATTAAGGCTTAGCGGTGGCATGTTAATGCTAACAATAACACGACCAATCTAAAGTAGCTTAGCTGGTATTCGAGGCCAAGAACAATAAAGTCACACCGATTTTGCACATGTCTGTAAACTGTATTGATCTATTGTGACGAGAGCATACTTCAGAGTGTTTGCTTGCCATTGAGGTTAACTATCCCCTCTTTGTGGACCCATCCTGGGGAAAGGCTAAAAAACCTGCAGGGTTACATGTTGAACAATGCATTTCATATCTATTTCATAATGTGAAAGGATGACCAACATGGTAGCTCATCTTAGCTGCTGTAAAGGCTTTATGCAGATAGATTACATAATAGCACAACAGCCCATACGTTTTGCACATCTTCTATACTTTAGTCATGATCTGTTTACGTAGATTTCGGTGTCAGGACGAAAAACAGCACGTGACCCACTTCCAATCCAATCAATTATTCAGTTGGCCAGTGGTTAAGTTGGCCTTTGTGCTTACTTGGTCCATTCTCTTTGTGCAACCTAAACATATGCAAGGCACTGATCAACTTCTTGAAATGCCCTCTGTGACCTTATAATGGAGCAGAGCCATTCAACAAAGTCCAGGGGGGGGAAAAGGAGAGACACCTTCAAGGGAGCTTAACCATGGAGGTTGTCATGGCGAGAGCCCTCACAACAAACATGGTGAAGAGTTACCATCTCAACATCTCAAGGCCTCGGAGCATCCGGCCCCAGGCCTATTCCCTGCTGGGTGCCGCTGGGGGCCAGGGGAGAGAGGGTACGTGCACTGCAACAGTGGCCCGACTGGAGGGTGAATAGATCGCCTCTGCAGGCGTCCAAATAGTAGACAAGGGTCAGAATTCTCCCAGAGAGAAATCGTGCTCGTCTGAGCTCTCCCACACAGCCCCCCCGTTGCCCTTGGTTCCGCTGCCATGGTATGGGTGGTGCATGAAGTGGTGCTTACTACGCCCCCTGTTTGTGATGAAGCGTAACCGCATTGTGGAACCATACTGGATGAATGGTCGATTAGGAAGAACGGTATAAGACATACAGCTGTTTACATTGCTGTTGCGGCCCATCATAAAAAGAATAAGCAGGTCATTCAACTAAATGGACTTTTGGGTTGATCTAATTGACTAGGGGGAGGGGTTCACAGTGTTGCAAACCGGATCACGTATCAGGGGGACATTACTGCCCTGTAATGAAACTTGCCAGGAGGGTTGATACAATGAACTCGATACAATGAACTCGATACAGCAGGGCCGGCGTTGGCTGAATAGGCAGTAGGGAAGTGTTTAGCAGCCACATTATTAAGCGCATAGCAGACACCAGAAGGCCGAGAATCAAGAATCAGGGAAATTAACGTCACAACTAAGAGGGTTGGTAGAGGCACAGCATAAACACCTGAAAGAAACTATGAAGAAACTATGAAAGAAGAAGCGGAAGGACGGATGCCAGTGAAGACAGACAGCTATGTCAATTATTCACACACAGTGGCCCACAGGTGAAACCCACATGCTGCTGTGCAACTTGGAGAGCAATGCAGATGCCCTCTCACGGCGCCGGTGGCAGGTCAGACGGGGAGCTCGGTGTTCCATGTTCTCATTTAAAAAGTAGGTTACGCTCGTCTGGATCTAGGCGGGACCTTCGACCCCAAACTTCAACGCTCCACTGCCGCGAAACTACGTGCAAAGATGCGTACGTGCGACCACAGAGGCTAAGCCTCTTTCGATTTTTACACGTCGTCATTGCACGCTTAAAATGAAGCAATTACGTGCTTTAGCCAAGTTTAAATATCCCATTCAGATGCACCCATGCCCGCTGATGAGCACTTACCTTTCTGTTAGCTATAAGCTTTTCCCTGAAATACAGACCATTAATCACGAGTATCTCTTTATAAACATTAGGTGTGCGCTGATCGGGCATGCCTTCCTGGCCGCACAGAATCTGTCGGTTCAGCTTAAATCAACTATCCATGTCCTAAATGCAAGGATTTTCCTGTCTTGCTTTTTTTATTGTTATTTTCAATACTTCACCCCCCCCCCCCCCCTCCAACTAATGTCCTGGAGCTATGGCGAGGCGAGGTGAATAAACAGCAGTGGGAACTGTTTGAGGAATTACAAGTTCCTACAAGACACGTTTAAATGAGGTTCCTGACAGCTTGGCACGCACGCTGCGTGATTGATGGCCCGGTGAGGAAGCTGTCACGGCAGACGGACAGCCAATCACAGGGCTGTGGACACACGGACAGCCAATCACAGGGCTGTGGACACACGGACAGCCAATCACAGCGCTGGGGAGGGTCTCCAGGGTCCCAATCCATCTGGCAGCAAGGATTATGTCCTCATTCTTAGTATTGTCTTCTTCTTTTTTTGTTACCAACAAATACAGAAACAAAAAATGCATCTGTGCAGGCATTTCAAAAGCTCGTGTTGGAGCAAGATGAGTCCAATCATTGGGTACGCCAACACTAGGCACACTGTCGGAATATCTCTAGCTCCGCAGACAAGCCACTGTCCTGCTAAGTGATGGCTGCAAATATCACTGACATCTAAAGAACAATCTGATCATTGCGTTTGCATGATGCATACACATGCTACACATCAACGCATTTTTCCATAGTCAATACAGCGATACATTGATAATTGCCTCTGGTTCAATTGTGATTGCGCTACTCTCTGATATTGTTGACACAGGGATAATTGATAGACTGATGGTTCTTGCTTTTAATTATTTGTAATAGTGTAAACGTCACTGATCCAAGCCATGTTTACTTCTGCAGATTTTGTAATATTCATGTTTCGTCTTTCTATTTGGTTTGCAGAGCTCCGTTGGCAGCAAGGGGAGAACGATATCCCGGCTAATCTCTCTGTGTACTTAGTGACTTCGGCCAAGGCATAACGAGGGACCAATGCACTGCGCAACAGGGCCCCCCCCCCCCCCCCAACAGGCTCCGGGAGAGGATATGGTGCTCTTAGGTGGGATACGGAGGGCCCATCAGATGGATGTGAGGATAAGGGCGGCAGCTCATTCTCTGGGTGGATGCCAGCTCTGCCCTCAGGGGCTGGAAGTTCTCCTCTACCGACTGCAACATTCCCCTACACCGTGCCCCGACAAATAACAGAGCAGAAGTAAAGTTCTTTAATTATAAGAGGTGTGTCTGTGTTTGTGTGTGCGTACGTTCAAAGATCTCTTTCCAAGGATTACAACCTACAGATATCGTTCAAGGGGGTGCAGTCAGGCAACCAAACAACCGCCTCCACTGGAGCGTGGGATCACGCTGAGATCGAGCCCTCTAACAGACGGGGGCTGATGTTTACAAAAGGGGGGGGGGATTATGAATGACCTCATAACACCCAGGTGCATCGATCATGCTTACAGTAGTCACGTAGCCCGAGACCGACGAGACAGATGTGTTTTCACAGAAGGCCACAAGCTGTGCCAGAGTCATTGACAACGCCACGGCAGGCCGACACACAGCCGGGCCTCGTCAGATTAACGACCTGATCCGCCGCAGCCGCAGCAGAGCCCGGTGTTTTCAAGAGTCAACAGTTTATCTGACAATGCATGTTAGATTAAAGATACAAACAGCAGTCTAGATCAATGCATTGGAGAGGCGGGGCTGGTAGTAGCAGATCACGTCGACATGCGGCCTGGAGAATGGAGATTATACGACACCAAGAATGGAGGTGTCGTATAATAGCTGTATACTATTTAAAATTATATAAAAATCATACTCAAGGTAAAAGTAAAAGTATAGATTTTAAAAACCACTTAAGAAATTACAAGTACACAAAAAAACTACTCAATTACAGGAACGCTAGTAAATGTACCTCCGTACTTTCCACCCCTGCACAGGGGAAAACAGAGAACTACTTTTTTGAACTTTGGGTTCCAGCAGTAATACTGTGTTACAGTAGAACTTCAGATCCCACTACTTTTCTCTACTTTGTCAGAGCAAAAAAATAAAACTCCATTAAACCTCAACAACTTTAGAATAGCCCTTAGTTGTTGTTTTTTCTTTAGTCTATCTTTCCCAAGTGGGTGTTGATGGTAAACTGCTGTTTATTTTATCCAAGGTTGGGTGTGATTGAGGTATGTTCTGGTCTATGGAGGTAGAGAGCTGGGCATGTTTCTCCTCCATTCTCCCACACCTGAGGCACATTGGAAGCACATTAAAGTACATCTGCTTACCCAGTAAGGAGCCTTGCAAAGGTTAGGAAGCACAAGGCCTTCAGGACATATCTCCATTAACCACAATTTAACCAACTGGTTACGTGCGTAGAATTTAAGACCCAACACATTGAAATAATTGTGATAAAACTCACCCCACTTGTATCAACATCCATTAATGCATCCACCTTTAATGATTGAAATGGTTTCATGCACAGGGTGGAATATGATGCATATTCTAATGCTAACCATATCTTGATAATTGTTAATTATTTATATCACTGTCACATGATAATATATTCATCTAATAATCTAAAAACAGGCCTCCACTCAGGTTTAAGGCACTATTTCCAGCCATCAGTCCATCACGTTGGATATATCCTTATGTTGGGATGTCCAAGGAAGCTCCTCGGTCAACAAGACACCGACGCCCTAAGCTTCTCACCTTAGTGGAAGGTAAGTACACCTGGGTGCTGTCGAGCTAATTAGATATCGCCCTCACACCGTTCTTTGTTGAAAGCCTTGAGCTGTTATTGTACCCGCTGCATTCAAATAGAACTATTCCATTGATTGTGTATATAACTTTCGAATTTTTGGCAGTAGCTGAATTACAGTCATTTTAATTGGGGAGAAACAGTAGTGCCAAACCACAAAACACTGTGGTATTTTTATTTTCATCCAATGTGTTTCTATATAGAGGGTTCCGTGCACCTTATTTAAGCCGTCAGAATACAAAGCCGATGTGATAAGTTAAGTTAATAAGAAAAGTTATTCAGCACTATTCTGTTTCAACAGAACAGATCAGATCACAAGTTGTGTTTGGTCTGAATCCCCCTGCATGTGACTGTTGATTCTGACAGGCAGATAATAGTGCGCCCTTAACTCTAGGTGGGGTCCTTTTCTGTTCGTAAACATTGAGGCAAGTTGTGCAATATTCTAGTTTGTTCCACCACGTTACAAGGAGCAAGTGTGTGTGTGTGTGTGTGTGTGTGTGTGTGTGTGTGTGTGTGTGTGTGTGTGTGTGTGTGTGTGTGTGTGTCTTGAAGAAGTGAGTCATATTCGTATTGACATTCATGTATGACAAGAGTACAATTCACTTGTAAAACATTGCTGCATTAATAAAATTAATTATTTACAAGGGCAAATTCTAAATCCGAAACAAATCAAGAAATTATTTTAGCCACTTTAACGCTACACAAGTAGAGTTAGCAGCAGCAATCCACTAAAGGAATACGGTACGATCCCTGTGGTTATGCATATCAAGGTTTACCTTGATATGCATAACCACTATAATGTACATCAGGGATCGTACCTGTATTCCTTTAGTGGATTGAAGAAAAGTTTTGATATGCATTATAGTGGTTATGCATACAAAGGTGAACCTTGATATGCATTAGGGGTGTGAACGGTTACAAAAAATTGTAAACTGTAACACAACCCCTTTTTTTTTTTCGCGTACACTGTTAACCGTTTTCTTATTAATGAAAAGAAGTATATATATTTTTTAAAGTGAACCGCAGTCGCGCTATAGGGGGATTATTTGTTTATCAACACGACGGATGCGCGAGCAGAATGATCGATAAAAAGAACATTTGTTTGAGCGGTTGCCATGGTTATCTCTGTGCGGTTAATTTGCAGTTGCGGTGTTAATTAGGGTGTTGTCAGCTTACTGTTACATTAAACTAATCAGAAAAAGCGGTTCTATGCTATATAATCCAGAGTATCCGTGGTATAAAGGCTGTGACGAATTTCGAATTATAAATATGGAAACAATGTTGAAAGTATAGACCGTCGCGATTGCCTTTGAAACAATGGCGCAGTGTTTTTTTGTTTTTTTTACGGTTTTCGTTTACTTATTTTTCCTAAACGGTTATGATTTACTAACCGGTTACACGTGTACCCGTGCACACCCCTAATATGCATAACCACTATAATACACATCGGGGATCGTACCCGTATTCCTTTAGTGGAAGTTGTTAACTCCACTTGTGTCTATGTGCTGGTACTCACCCTCCCTCACTCTCTGCTTCCTCTGAACTTTGACCTCCGCTTCTGGTGGCCAATCCGGCGGCCGCGGCGGCCCGCTTCCTGCGGGTGGGGGTGGTCCGGCGGGACCCCGCGCCGCCGCCGCCCTCCGACCGGCCGCTCTTCATCTCCTCCCTCACCTGGTCGGGCAGCAGGGGCAGGGCGCTCTTCAGGGCCCTCATCTCGTCCTTCAGCTCCGAGACGCAGCGTATCAGAGCCTCCAGGCGGTCCAGCACCTCCGCCTGGCCCGCCAAGGCCGGCCCGACGCCGGCCCCGCCGTCCACCACCGTCAGACCGCCGCCCCCGGGGCCGTCGAGGCACGCGGCGGGCCAGGAGTCCCGGCGCCGGAGGCTGTGGTACCAGACGGCGGCCAGGCTGACGCCCGCCACCCCGGCCAGGGCCCCGATGACCATCAGCTTGCTGTCAGCGTGAGCCATGCTGCCTGCAGGGGGCGCCACAATGAGACACAGCTTGTTGTTGCAGTGGTCATGCCTGAAAGGCTGCGCTCTTTAATTAAATTTTATTTGTATAGCCCTTAATCCCCATTACAGTATTTATGACCCCCGCCCTGACCCAGGCCCCCACAAGGCCAAGAAAAAACTCACTTTAATCAGCAAGGAAGAAATCTTGAGTTTAGTTTTTACTCTTTCAATTGTTAAGTAATAGAGGGTGTAGCATACGAGAAGAATAGAAGTATGTAGAATATAACTCAATGCGTGATAATAGGGCTTGTACATCGTGAGTTCACTATGGCAGTGAGAAGCAATTTCGGAAGTATTGGAGGAGCATAGAAATGTTATTGGTAGTCATGGTGTTCGGGTCATTGTTTTGTAATTCATTGTGAAGTTATACATCATTGTGGACTGGAGGGACCTTATTGTTTTTTAAACTGCCATAACGCTTCTAATGAGACATGGTAAAACATATTAGCCTACGTTGAGGTATATTTTAGATTCAGTATTTTAGATTACTACAATTTACTATTATAAAGCATCAAAAAATCCCAGGATCCATTCTGATGGAAATCCTGTAGAAGTGAGTAGCACTTTTGAATTGCTTGTAGAAAGAACATGCATAATGACTGACAAGACTTATACATTAATAATGTGTGTTTGGGTCTGTCCTCTTTCTATATTGTAACTTAGAGTACAATGGATGCAACATTCACCAAAAAAATAACAAGAAGGTCTAGGCTAGCTATGTAGGGTAATGAATATAACACTTACCATCTGGTGACCTAACACCAATCACACAACCGATTCCAAACAATCAAAATTACTTTACTACAATAGTATAATGTATAATGACTGCGTTAAAACGACATTTATACACAGTGAATGTATGTCTCTGTCAGTGACTCATTCGTGGTCATCTACTGAACCAGTAAGTTGTATGAAGACATTCACCTTCGACACAGTCTCCACTAAACACACACATGCGCTTCATAAACGTTCAGTTAATTAGTACAGATGAAACGTAATGTGATATCCTTACAATACGTTTTCATACAAATGCTACATTAAATGCGATACATGAGTAAAATTAAGTATTATATCTTACTGTGGTGTTGGTAAACTGGGAGGCACTGGCTTATCCTGACCGTCAGCTTTCTGTGTAACGAACAAAACATTCCGTGTTCAGCAGAGGCCAAGCAGAAACGTTCCGTTTTCGGGCCAAGGCCAAAGTAGCATAAAGTCAATCATGTCTTGCCTTACATTATCTTCCGAATTGGAGTTGTATTGAACGGCTCAACGTTCAGCTAGATTTCAACATGTCTGCCATCAAACTTCAATCTTAATCTGATTTAGATTGAATTTTTATCCAGCGAATTCTGTTAATGCAGAACTTCCATAAAAGTTACATTGTAACGAAGTACCAGACATTCTATGCCTTGCCTTGGGTCAAAAGTTTGATGGCGAAGAGGTTTGCCATCACCTTTTGTGACACAACACAACAACAAAATTGCACTTCATTGGCTTTATTATTTATTGTTAAGAATGAACACTATCATTTTTAGCGTCCATTTAAGTAAGGGTCCCAAATGGAAGGGGTTCAATGTGAAGGTATCATCTGCTGATTGCACTAATTGGAGACTTGGTGTGTGTGTGTGTGTGTGTGTGTGTGTGTGTGTGTGTGTGTGTGTGTGTGTGTGTGTGTGTGTGTGTGTGTGTGTGTGTGTGTGTGTGTATATATATATATATATATATATATATATACATATGTATGTGTGTGTGTGTGTGTGTGTGTGTGTGTGATCACAGTAAACTACAGCATGCAACCCGTTCTGCAGATCTAATGTGTTTAACGGCCTTGAAGGGCTTTCACAACGTAAGAAGGTTGTGAGGGGGCCAGCATGGGAGATGGGGAAAAAAGTGTTAATCTGCTATAAAATAATCTGCTATGGAGCCAACTGGGCTACAGGGAGTTCCCTGCAGCCCAGGGAGGTGAACCCAGGACCGCTACGTGCAGTTTGCTACCTGCTCAACTGGCAGAGAGTGGAACACATTGTTCCCCCTGCCCACAGCCTGCATCCCGCCTGCACCGGGAACAAAAGCCCACCTGAAGGCCCAGATGTGCAGTGAAGCACGTAGAAAAAGCAAAAGCCTTGGCCATCAGCCCTGGGAGGGAGGGAGGGAGGGAGGGAGGGAGGGGGGGAGGGATGGAGGGGTACGTTGATGGACTGATAAGACTCCCCCAGCAACGGCCTCCCCCCCACCGGGGTCAAGGCCGGAAGATAAGGGGGGGGGGGGTCTACCATCAATCTGCCGCCAGACCCTCAGCCCTCCACACATCACCAAGGCCTCAGCCTGGATCGGGCGGGTGAGGGACAGGGTGGGGGAATGGGGGAGGGAATGGGGGAGGCAGGTTTTGAGGGCGCATCACCACCTTGTTGGTTGGCGCTTTCTTTGTGTACCGGCCGCAATGAGTCACTCACAGGAAAAGCTGCGGAGAAGAAAAGCCGCGTGTAACGTAGCATTACTATCAGATTCTGGCTGACAGGCCGCAGCGAGTGCGGTGGCCTGGTTCGCCTGTCGGTGCTGAATTCATTAACATCAGGAGGCCCCACCACAGCAGAACAAAAACAAATGAAATGACATGTGTTTCAGTTGCACGCCATGTTTAGAGATACTTTAAAGAGGCACCCAAGCGTAAAGATGGCCGCCGGACAGGTTTGTGCAACTGAAGGTGTGCCATCCGCCGTCTGCTGCCGCAGCACGCCGCACCGGCTCGGGGAATCCGACCGATGGGCCTGCACTTGCTCCGTGGCTGCAACGTGCTGACTGCGCCGTGCTGCCTCCGTCCCGGGGAGGACTTCACCAGGAGACTCCAACGGTGGTCTAGGGGTCTTCCAAAATATAAACTAGAAGCAAACCAGGCTATTGTCAACTGTCAAAGTTGATTAATCATCGTCAAACCGAGCATGATTGATATGCATTCGAAATAACATGATCTTTACAATTATTTATTGTTTTGAAATGTTTGTTATTAATCAGTGTAGTACATATTTAAGAATATTTTCCTGATGTAGTTAGTTTTTTTCTTTTGATTGATTGGTTTTCCATGTTTTTTCCATTGTTTTTCCTTCCCCTTTCCTTGCTTGGCTCTTCAAATGGCTACTTCTCTCTGTGACCGCTCAAAGTTCAGGGCCCAGTGCCAAAGCATGATTAAATAGTAGCTCAAGATCAATAGTTTCCTGCTTGCCTCATCACTGAATTCAGGGATCACTTCCAGAAACTATGGTGTTCTTCTGTACAGTATTACATTATTCAAAATGATATCCATCATTCATTTAGTCATATCGTTGTTGTTTTTGTTTCGACATCTAGGAATGAGGTCTATTTCTTTCTTTTTATCTCTATATTTATGGTCATTTTCATATCTTTTTATTCGAATTAACTTTTTTTTCTATATTTTTCCTTTCTAGGCTTCTTTCGTTCTCATATTTTTCTGTTTAATTGAAGGCTGAACGTGTCCAGCAGGGGGCGCCAACGGAACGAACATTGAGTTAGTTGGTTAGGCTGACTGTTAGGTAAGCTCCGAAAAAGACGTGAAAAAGTCGATGCCTTTTTTTTTGCAATTTGACGAAAGATATGTGTTTAACTTAATCCATCCATCAAAGCCAGGCAAAACAGGCATGTGGTAAGAAGGATCGTGAACAATGACGAGCGTGCAGTGTACAGTGTAAAATTGATCAGGGCTGTAAAAACATTGTTTGAATTACTCTTCGCGTGTCTATGGATGAGAAGTATCTTATTCACCTGAGTCACGCATCTTATTTTATAATTTGTCTGCTCTACGTTTCCCAACAAAGGAATCTATGAAATAATAGATGTTTATTTAAAAAAATATTTTAAATAAATATTCCCAAAACCCAATAAAGCCCTGATCCGCTTTGTATTGAGATGCATCTTGAACATAGCTTCTCGCAATAAGTCCCTCTTTTCGCAACCACCTGCTTTATCATTAACACTGTATACTTAATAAGCATTCAGTTCAGACGACTAATATCACAAATCATTTTAAACTTTCTTAAATTGTACAGCCTCCTTGACGGATTTGATTAAAAAAGAATCATGACTATTTACTATTTAGTTACTTTGGATAACAGCAGAAAGCAACTTGCTGTGATTTAGTTTTCAGGGACCAGGTACTGTAAAGCATCTTGCTTAAGGACATCTACAGGTAGACCAAGGCCATTTGCATTTGTTCTAACTATTGGTATGTATTACTTCCAGGAGATAACGAGCTGTAGAGTTACATCAAAATATGGTTGGTCGTTTGGTATTACTATTATTATTAATAATAATATTTTTTTCTCCTTTCACTGGCTGTCAGTGAAAGAAAAAAAAACTAGGAAAAAGTCAGGTTGAAACCCTTCCCCAGAATTAAGCTTTGTGCAAGTTTGTTTTAAACAACACCTTCTGAAATCAGTATACAGATGTCATGACTGAGACCTTAGCGGTTTCAGCTCCACAAGATTTAGCCAACATTCCACATCGAAAAAAACCCATCATCAATTTAACGCATCGGCCCGACTGCTGTCTGTAGTTATCGAACGCCCCAATACTATGAAAACACGCTCGAGTTTCCATTCCGTCCCCTCGCTAACATTTACTCCCAGACCCAAGCACACCACTTTTGGCGCACTGCTTTTGGCACGCTCAGTGATGGGGAGTTTAAGATGCTTTTAAAAGCTGCTCCAGCTGCTCCAGGAATGCCCTTTGCCCCCTCATATTAGTGATGGGAAATGCAGGAACGATCCAGATGGACATTTACACGTGAGGTTTGCCTAAAGGCTGCCTCTTTTAGCTCTTTACGACACCTGTAGGCGGAGGCTGGGGTCAGTTCATCCTGATGTCAACGGTGCAGATGTGTGCTGGACGAAGGTTAGGGAGGATTGAATGGCACTCGCTGAAGGAGTGACACACGGGTGGATTTTATGTTCTCAAACCTTCTTGTGTTCTGTTCAGATGACATAGAGATGCAGGAGTTATTTTCCCTCAGCTTGAGAGGCTGTTATGCAGACCTGTGGGTCTTGCTCAATGTACAACAGGTGTGCAGCCTCACGCGGCCCCAGAGTCCAATGAGTGTGACGCGGGCCAGGTGAGGCTGCCGAAACCAGCCACCCCACACACCCAGCAGTCACACAGAGCATCGCTCACGTTGCAACCGTTCATGAAACTACAGCAGTGCAGAGTGATGCTGTAAGCAACAGTGTCTAACATACGTCAGTGATACAGTAGCCAATGGTCTTAAATCAACCGAAATGGAGCAAAGTACATCATAAAAAAAATCATAAAAACAAAATCGTAAAGAAAAAAACACAAACAGTAAAAAAAAAAAGGAGAGAATAATGTCCGCCTGGTTTGAGTGAGTGTTTCTGTGTCCTGCTTGCTGCTGTGTTTGTGTGGTTGCGATTGAAAGGCGGCGCAGTGACAGAGGGCTCCAGAAATAGCCATGGGTGGGGAAGGCCGGAGGTCTTGCATGTGGGCTGCTGAACAGTCCTCTGTGTAGCGCTCATAACCATACGCCAGCCCAGCGGACCGCTGCCTCCCTGCGCATACCGGTGGTCACAAGCCGGCCTACACACCCTCAGCTGTTC
>NC_082396.1:1133511-1179547 GCF_031168955.1 Gadus macrocephalus | reverse complement strand
CTCATCTCTCTCTCTCTCTCTCTCCTCTCTCTCTCTCTCTCCCTGTCCATTCCATCTATTCTCTTTGTTCTGAAGCAGCAGCCCCTCTATAAAATAACTAGCTGTGCCTCTCTGATCCCACCACAGTCCCCTTTCGTCTTTTCTTCTCCAAAATCACTCCAGCTGTTTGCCATTAACACGTCCAGATGAGAAAATGCATGTGGATGCAAATAGAGCAAAGAGGAACTTGAGGAGCAGCAGTAGCTGGACTGGACTCGGACCAATCATGTTTCCTTCTGGCCCTGCCATTCCCTCCAGATGTGAAGGGATGAGGGGATATTTACTGCTGGCTCTGAGTTGTATTTTTTGTATTTATGTGACTTGTGCTTGTGACTAGAGATCTTTATCTGGGTGGCTGGCGACAGGAAGGTTGTAGGGGAGCTCAGCAAATCAAAGTGCAAGGCCCATGGAAAGGTCTGAGGAAAGGACATCTCAGTAAATCTGTCCATGCAGGGTTTAAGGTGTTGAATAAAAACATGCAATGGAATGCATGCTGCTCAATAACTCCTTCTCCCTGTACTGTGACTCAAGCAAAGAGCCAATTGTTTTACAGGCTTGGATTTTACCATTGTCAAAGAGCTTGTAAACTAACACTTGTCCTTTTCTTGTTATTTTGCTCTTCTTTGCAGAACAGCGTGCCAGTCGACCTTCCCTCAACCCGAAGCCTCAGCAGTTTCAGCACTTGGAATCCAATTCCCCGATCAATGACAGAACGGCTGAAGTTATTTCGGGACTTGCACATGACCTGAGCGTTTGAGAATGTAACTGGGGGTCCTTTTTCAAGGGCACGCCGCGTACTGTCCAGCCATCCATACCAAGAGAGCACACTGTACTGCTGTTTCGCCTGAAGACCAAGACACCCATCGTTGACCTCAGCAATGCCGGCCAAAGCGCCCATCTACCTGAAGCCCAACAACAGCAAGAAGGGGAAGAAATGTCGCCTGCGAGACATCCTGTCCCCGGACATGATCAGTCCACCGCTAGGGGACTTCCGCCACACCGTCCACATCGGCCGGGGCGGGGAGAGGGACGCCTTCGGGGACATGTCCTTCCTCCAGGGGCGGTTTGAGCTGCTGCCGGGGCAGGCGGAGGTCGTCCACCCGCAGTGCGGCACGCAGAGCGACTACCAGAGGACCTGCAGCACCTCTGACGCCTACTTCGCCGAGACCCCGTCCCCGGTGCTGAAGAACGCCATCTCGCTGCCGGCCATGGGCGGGGGCCAGGCCCTGACGCTGCCCCTGATCAGCTCCTCGGCGTTCCCGCTCCCCCCCGCGCCCCTGGAGGACATCCTGGGTCCCACGGCCGCCATGAAGCAGGACAGGGCGGACGCGCTGGAGAGGATGCAGACGGACGCGCTCTTACACTCTATGGACGTCTTCGCCGAGGAGCCCACGCAGCCCTCTCCGAGCATGCAGTCGAAGCCCGACGTGCTCTTGGATCTGCTGGGGAAACCGTCGAAGCCGGCCTCCAAGGCAGTGTCTGATGCTACCAAAATGAAAAAACGGGACAAGAGGTCTGAGAAGCCCCGGTCCTTTAATGCCAACAATCTCAGCAAAAGCAGCTACAAAACCAACGGGAGCCTGCACAGTGACGCGAGCAGCGACAGCTACGAAAGTTTCGACGGGAAGGGAAACTTCATGGGCCACAGTCATGAGGAGGAAATCTACAACGGCGACGGCAGTCTCAACAGCACGGGGAACTGCGATTTTGGACCATTTGGCAACAACATAACCATGGGTTACGAGAAGGGGCCTTCTCGTTTCAGCGGAGACTACGCAGACAGGGACAGCGGCGTGGAGGAGGGACGGGTGTGTGACTTTGACTATGAGTTCGGCAAGGATAAGAGATTGTCACGGGATTCCCTGGTCCAGATTACCGGATCTATGCTCTCGCTTGAACTTGATCTGGGCCCATCCATCCTGGATGAAGTGCTCAACATAATGGACAAACCTTCAGCCAAGAGCCGGCCCTGAACAATGCAGAGAGCCCCTTGAGGGAACCAAGGGAATGTACGGACATTGACCTCGCAAAGCAATCAGAACGGTGTCTGGATGTATCGCTGCAATAGAATGAGTTGCAGAAGGCAGAGCTGCTTATATTTTTTATGTTTGAAATAGAGAACTATTCTAGCTTCTATGGAGTGCTGGTTATTCTTCATGTTTTTCAGTCATGCTATCAGCATGTTAGGGTGCATGCGCTATTCTATTATAACTCAAACTCAACCATTGTGCCTTTGATTTAGCAATTAATTACTGATATCGGCTACAAAGTATAGACTTGTGGTTTACGGACTATTGCAGCCCATATACATGATTCTTTTGAAAGTGCTTCGGGTGTCCTTATGTCTTCATGGCTTTTTTATTGCACAACCTTGACCTTTGGTTTCCTCGTTTACCTATATGCATTTTTGTGTGACCTTCAACCGTGTTTAACAGAGCACTCTTTTGTTTCGTCACATGATCGTTTTCCTTGCGAGTAGGCCTATTTCATAGAACTCTATGCATACGCACAGATTTGTGTTTTTACAATTTACAATGATACAACACAAATAAATACATTTTGTCGTATGTTGTCGTTTTCTTTCTTGTCAGTGTCGAGGGGGGGTGTTGGTGGCATGTGTGTGTGTGTGTGTGTGTGTGTGTGTGTGTGTGTGTGTGTGTGTGTGTGTGTGTGTGTGTGTGTGTGTGTTGGGGGGGTGGGGGTTTACTAGCATTAAGAAGAAGTAATGATACACACTGATTCCTCCCTTGTAGAGGAGCGCTGGCTTCAGGCACCCCACACGGCGCCCGCTCCGTTTGTTCCGCTGTGGACAGAACAAGCAGAGGAGGGGTCTTTAGCATTCTCTACATTCCGGTCCTCAGAGTACAAGTGTCCATGTCCCGACATAAATCAGCTGTCTGCTGTGAAAGGGGGAAGAGTCTGGCGTTAGACCCCGGCCCGATCCATCACCACACAAAACACAGAGTGCCGCTGGGCTGATAAAACATCCCGACGAGTGCTCACACGCAAACGCTGTCGAGCGCTCACCCCATTGGACAGCCACTCTAGCGCGCAAGGGCTACAACAGAGACGTGTCGACCTGGCGGTGACGAAGCGACCGCGTAGAGGGGCGAGACAACCCCCTTGAACCCCCGTCGACCACCCCACTGCCCCTGACTCGTCTTGTCTCCTCGGTCTCTCGTGGGGCCGGCCCCTGCAGCTGCATGGATGTGGTGCTCGGTCAGCCCTGCCTTCTGAGGCCCCTCTCCCGGACAGGAGCGGAGGCAGGACCCATGGCGTGCGCTGCCCTGCCGCAACGCTCTCTCCGCCAGCTTCAGAGAGCAGGATCAACCTCTGTGGGCGCTCCCGTCGCACGCTGCATCAACCGTGTGTTAGTGTCGGCGGGGGCCACGGCACATGTGAATAATTACAATGGTTTTATTTCAATTTCGGTCACAAAAGCGAGGCAGTTTGCGGCAGACCTCTCCGGATCCCTCAGAATGTCAGTAAACAACCACGGCCGTAGCAGTAAAGGCGTGCCGTGCTCGCTTCAAACCCACTGTTAGGAGAGGCATTCGCTTCTTCCCATGCAAGGAAACCTGTGTCACGGCCTTAGCCTTTGGAAAATCCCAGCAGTATGGGGCTGAAGGAGATTGCTGAGCCGACGAGTACGGCTTTCATGTGTAAAGCATTGAGGCCTTGAGTGTGGAGGTAATTACAATGCTGCTGCGTGCAATGGTACACCATTGACTTGATGACAGTCTTCTTTTGGCAGGCTAAGATCCTTAGCAAAACTTCTTAATTCCTACGAAACATCTTGTAGCCATCGCCATGTGTTATGTTGTGTAACATAGAATATATTTAGACATATATTCTGTGGGCACAGGAAATTCCAGGGTGTTATGAAACCCAATACAATATCAGTTTGAATCTGAACACGGCCTCCGCATTCCTCTATTTTCAGCTCCGTGGGGTGGTCTATTTATGTAAAAGGACGGTTGGACTGGACATTTGAATTTGTTTTTCAGGTTGTGCAAGTGAACTACGGTAGCCCGTTTACATAACTTTGATTCTCCACACGCAGATAACAAAAGCTGGGCTCAATGTCTTTGGTGTATTACTCAACATCAACATGAGTAGGCGGCAGTACTAACTGCCTTCTCATGTTTCTCTTTGAGTCTTTCCTGGGAGCCCGCGGGCAAAACAGCAAAGACCTCTGACGGAGGGCAGAAATAGTCCTGTGGGCTGTTTTTTTACTAGGGCAGGGTCAGGGCCAAGGTAGCAGCTCTTCCGCGGGAACACGTGCGTCCAACTGACATGGATTCCTTGAGTTCCTCTACACACCTTCTTTCACATTGTACGAAGCAAACACACACTCAAGCGAACACATGTCAGTTACCATTTTAAAGTGTAGCATTTGCAATAGAATTAGTTTTGGCCTATTTATTTTTTCTTCCCAAATGTTCTACCGATAAGATAAAGAGTTAGGGTTGCCCACTAGCTTTTGAAAACTCTATTCAACATGAGGAGCCTTTACTTGGTGTACAGGGAGAGACGTAGGAGGCGATCTAAGTGTTGCCACTACCTGTAATTATCCCAGCTGCCTGCTTGCTAGGATGAAAAAAACATCGCTCAAGAATTTTCAACTTTGTATTTGTTTTAAGTTGTGCCAAACAAACATGGGAAAGAGCGATAGAAGAGGAAGAAGGACACTGACAGTCGGTCAATCGGTCACAAAAAAAGCAACATTAGTTGAAAAGGAGAGTGGAAGGAACCACCATTGTAAACTACATATCTGCTGCTGTTAAGGTTGAGGGTGCAGGCAGGCAGGTAGGACCCAGATGCAGACGGGTAAAGGAATCGGCACTTTATTTCTGCCAAAAGGCTAAGGCAAGGAGCAAGGAGTAAGGAGTAAGGGAACACAGGTAGCCACAGAGAGCACGCAGGACCAACAAACTATAATGACAGCACCAGGAACAAAGGAAAGACGAGGGCTTAAATAACAAACACAACGAGGAACAGCTGAGACACATTAGGGGAGGGAACAGTAATCAACACAGGAGGGAAACACAGGGAAACACACACACCCTGACAGTACCCCCCCCTTAAGGGTCGACTCCCAGGCGACCCACGACAAGCAAAACAACGAAGAAAGTCAAACCCAAAACGGGTGGGTGGAGGGGCGCCAGGAGGGGGGAATCAAAAAAAAATAAATGGACTGGGGCAGAGCCGAGGGACGTCAGGCGGGCGGCCAGAAAACTGCCCCAGGGCATGGCAGGGAGCCTCAGGCGGACGGCCTGGGGGGCAAGCAGAGGCAGAGTGAAGGCGGAACCCTTCAGGAGGCCGGCGGCAAGGACGATGAGGGCTCAGTCCCTCAGGAGGCCTGCAGTGGCAAAGAACCCCCTCAGAAGGCCGGCAGTGGTGAAGGCGGAACCCTTCAGGAGGCCGGCGAAGGCGAGGTAGAGGGCGGGTCCCCTCAGGAGGCAGGCCAGGTAGAGGGCGGGTCCCCTCAGGAGGAAGGCCAGGTAGAGGGCGGGTCCCCACTGGAAGGCAAGGTAGAGGGCGGGTACCCTCAGGAGGAAGGCCAGGTAGAGGGCGGACCCCCTCAGGAGGAAGGCCAGGTAGAGGGCGGGTCCCCTCAGGAGGAAGGCCAGGTAGAGGGCGGGTCCCCTCAGGAGGAAGGCCAGGTAGAGGGCGGGTCCCCTCAGGAGGAAGGCCAGGTAGAGGGCGGGTCCCCTCAGGAGGCAGGCCAGGTAGAGGGCGGGTCCCCTCAGGAGGCAGGCCAGGTAGAGGGCGGATCCCCTCAGGAGGAAGGCCTTGAAGGGGAACCCCCCTCGGGAAGGAGTGGAGGAGGGCCCCCACCGGCAGGAGCGGAGGGCGTGCCTCCCCTGGACGGTCTGGAGGGCGGGCCACCTCCGGCAGGAGCAGAGGCTGGTAGCTAGGGACCAGGGGCAGAGGCTGGTAGCTAGGGACCAGGGGCAGAGGCTGGTAGCTAGGGACCAGGGGCAGAGGCTGGTAGCTAGGGACCGGGGGCAGAGGCTGGTAGCTAGGGACCGGGGGCAGAGGCTGGTAGCTAGGGACCGGGGACAGAGGCCGGTAGCTGGGGGCCGGGGGCAGAGGCTGGTAGCTAGGGACCGGGGACAGAGGCCGGTAGCTGGGGGCCGGGGGCAGAGGCTGGTAGCTGGGGACCGGGGGCAGAGGCCGATAGCTGGGGACCGGGGGCAGAGGCCGGTAGCTGGGGGCCGGGGACAGAGGCCGATAGCTGGAGGCCGGGGACAGAGGCCGGTAGCTGGGGGCCGGGGGCAGAGGCCGGTAGCTGGGGGCCGGGGGCAGAGGCCGGTAGCTGGGGGCCGGGGGCAGAGGCCGGTAGCTGGGGATCAGAGGCTGAGAGCAGGAGCGTGGAGGCTTAGGCCGGTCACCAAAGTCCGGTGGCAGTGGCATGTAGCTCTCCGGCCAAAAGGTTGTGGGGTTGAGCAGCTCGACTGCCCACTCGGGTAAGGCGTCCTCCAACTCTGGCCTTGACGCAACAGCCCTGCACATACGCCCCAACACAGCCTCCTGCTCCTTCCTGCTGGGAATGTTCTCCCAGCCATCCATAGCTAGGATTATCGTCACCAACAAATCCTCCAACTCACGGAAAAACAGAGCGTCCGCTGGGTCCAAACTTGGTGCTGTCATTCTGTTAGAGGTTGAGGGTGCAGGCAGGCAGGTAGGACCCAGATGCAGACGGGTAAAGGAAACGGCACTTTATTTCTGCCAAAAGGCTAAGGCATGGAGCAAGGAGTAAGGAGTAAGGGAACACAGGTAGCCACAGAGAGCACGCAGGACCAACAAACTATAATGACAGCACCAGGAACAAAGGAAAGACGAGGGCTTAAATAACAAACACAACGAGGAACAGCTGAGACACATTAGGGGAGGGAACAGTAATCAACACAGGAGGGAAACACAGGGAAACACACACACCCTGACAGCTGCTGTCAAACAAGGGAAGTAAACGATGATCATTAACTGATCCACCACGCATGAGTGAGACTAGAGCGAACGCATACAAAAGGCCCTATTCTTCTCCCGTACATCAATACAGATAAACGTTTCAGGAACATGTCGGAGAACCTTTCCTTCAACAGCTGAACACGGGCGAACGAGAACTGGGATCCAGCTCCACTCTTTCCTCGGGTAAAAGGTCGAAGCTTCCCGGCCGGAGATGAATAAGGCGTTGGTGCCCGGGCGACTGGGTGCCAAAGCAAGCAGAACCTCAGACCAAGCACAATGTTCCAGCCCGGCTCCACGTAGGAAAGGCTGAATATCGTGGGTGGTGTCTTTCACACGGTGAGGTGTTGGTGTAGGAGCTCCGCCCTAGCCAGGCAGGAGCCAACTCAGGTGGACGACAGAGGGGGACTTTAATAAGACATTTCCCTGCCTCTCCTGGCCCTGGGATTGGAGACAGCAGAGAGACACACTGGCCTTCTTGTCCCCCTTTAAGACTGTCTCGCTCCACAGCCCAAACACTGGATCTGAGGACATGAAGAAGCGAACACCATCTCACTAACGATGTGGAATTCCATGACATGTTTTCTTTATTTTTACAAAATTCAGTTACCAAGTTGTTTTCCTTAAGAAACTTGGCTGAGCGCTTGACACTTCCTGAGAACAAAGCGGAGGCTGTGGTATGTTTCTTTTTTTGGAGGTTTATAAGAAGAGGGAGGGCAGCGGTGATACAGTGCAGGTCACAGCCAACTCCCACACAGAGCACTCTCCTCGCAGACAAACGGCCACCTCGCGCTCGCGAGCGCGGCTGTGTTGACCGTTGTTTGGCCGCCAGTTGCCATAGAGAGTTTAAGTGTTTAGCTAAGTGTTTGGTCCACACATGTGAGCCCTGGAAGCAGAAGGGGGGCTGAGGGGACGGGAGTCAACCGTGGAAATAAGGTCACTTCGGATGTAGCAGAATGGCCGTCGAGCACGTCAGCCAGACCATATTTAGTTGTAGGGACCAAATTGGTGTAGACGGATGCGCCCATGGATGCATCTGTTTCAACCTTTTCACTCTGACATTGACTTTATCTTCCTTGAATGGTGTTAAAGCCAGCAAAGAAAAGAGGAATGAATAACATCAACAAGTACAGCTAAAACGAAAAGAACCGTTTTTTTGCATCGGTTTTTTCTTTTTTTTTGCATAGACTACGTATTATTTCAGATAATTAGGCCGCAAGTAAAAACTTGTCGGAAAGTCTGCACATTGGGAGTACGTTGTTATTATTATTTACCATGGATACCGGGAACACGCACTCGGAAATTACAGTACATGCATTGGCTCTTTTATCTTTCTTAAAGTAAAATTGGCTCCATTGAGTAATTGCGCCCTTCTGTGCCTCTGTGCTGTGCAACTTCTCCCAATGCATCAATGTAATGCATGGAAATACTGCTAAATAATACTAATGCAATGAATATACATATTCAGTGATGAATATGATACCTCAGTAAGGAAGCTATGCGAAGCGTTAAGATTTACTTGTAAAATAAATAAACTGGAACGCTATAATTGGACAAGTTTATAGGCCTGCATTCCAAGGACGGATAAACTCTACCGTGAGGTCTGCAAACCTCCTGGAACTGTATGCCATGACTCACACGGCTTCACAAACCAAGTGCACCCCGGAAAGCGGATATTTTCTAAATAACGCTGCCGTGACATTACAAAAGGGAGGACCTACAGGGGAGCAGGACGTCTGCTTTCTAAACACATGCGCTCATTGACATTCCCCGCTGCTCTGCTATCAGCAGAATGAGCGTCTCCGCGCGCATCCGCCGACACGCGGAGCGTCTCGCCCCGTCTGCGAGCGCCAATTTATGCGACTGTAATGGAGACATCCGCCGCCTACTGTAGCCTAGTGCAAACAAGCCATGATTAATTCATTCTTCATGCTGATTCATCCCGGGTCTCTCTGCACACACACGCACACTTTCACTTTATCTTAGATGATTGAAATGTAGGCTTTATACATTTCTTAATCCATTTACAGTGGCGTCTTGTATTTTTATACTCATAGCGCCAACATACCAGAACAAAAGATGGTTGTATGTGCACACTTACATGGAGGTAAAGCTCTCTGTGATTCTGATTTTGAAGCAGTTCTACTTTGAGGTTGGTGCTTTGGAAGACATTCTTCTAATCGATCCCAACCAGAGGCCTGGATCCCGTCACGCGAGGCCTGCTAATACCAGGCTCACTCGCTATAATGTATCGCTGTCCAAATGCCAAGCCTCTCATATAGCGGGCAGGGGCTTTAGGCAACATCTCCCCATTAGGATGCACTCACTTGACTATTCAGAAGCGCACACGCACGAACACGCACACACAGGCACGCACCCACGCGCGCACACACACACATACATTGATACATATATGTATTTATATATGCAGTCTTAACTGCGTTTCCGGCCTGTACCCCTGCACCCCCTCCCGAGCGGTTTGAACGCCCAGCCGACCAGGAAGGGTATTGGGTTTGGTGGTTCTGAGGGCGCCTCTCCTTATAGATATGGTTGACATCACTCGCTCTGTTTTCCTCCTTACGCCTCAGCAGTATTTCTCTCACCCTGACGAGAGGCAAGCTGCTCCCTGCGCTGTCCCCGTCTCCGAATCACAACAACGGCCGGGTCACCGAGCTTAGCGACGGCTGGCCGGCCCAGGAGGCGAGCCGGGCCGGGGGGGGGGGGCACCGGGGGTGGGGGAGGGACACGTGGTTCGGAGGAGGCGTTATCAGGGGGCCATCTTTTTCTTCTGTTGAACTATTGTTGAACAACTTGCTCAATTGTATTTCAACTTGAATTTCGTTTTGCTTCAATTGAACTGTTTTACTAGAGCGTCATTCTTGAACCAGTTCAACTCAAGATTGAATCAGAACAGCCCACAAACGTAAGCTTTCCGTCATTAGTGAATAATAGAAAGAGTCAGTTCACACCTCAAAATCACAGATAAAGATAAAAAAAAAGTATTTTAAGCCAACTTGTTATCTAGAATACCTCATGGACGTACATGTGTACGTGTGCATTGCTGTCATTCATTCCAAATAAAACTACTAAATCCCATAGAAATCAGACATGCACATGTGCTCCTGATTCCAGCTGGGTTTCTTAAGCCAGTGCGCGACGCAATGACGACGAAGAGCCAGAAGAGACGCTCAGGGCCCGCGATACGGCGGAGTCGCTGGAGCACTGCCGGGCTACAGAGAGAACCCTCCCTTATAAGGCCAGACCCCCTCTCTGCTCCATCTCCCTGTGTCTGCTTTGATCCCTGTGTCTCCGGGGGGTCCTCTTCGGGTGCCCCCCAAAGAGGACCCCCTTTATATAACTTGTCACCGGTGATCACGCCATCACGGGCTGCGCGGGTATTTCCAGTGGGCCCCGTGCTATACCCATCCCCTTGAAGACCCGGCAGCTGCCTGCCATGCCTCCTAACCTTTTGTCCTCTTTTGTGCACTTCATGGTTTGCACAGTTGAATTACGACCGGGCCAGTAAAGTGAACCAACACACACTGTCTGCAGACGCAACCAGAGCGAAAAGCCCTGTCTCTTCTCTTTTTTAAGAAAGTAACAAATGTGTGTTCATGATAGTCTCCGGCAGGAAGGCGACCTGTGCTCGTGGTTTCCATGGTGCCCCCGACGTGACCCCCGTTGAGGACTGTCTGTGAAATACACCTCGTCACGATCTGACCGCCACGGGCCAACAGCTCAGCCTTAAGTCCACACTGTGCATAACCTGAGGCTTCCAGATCCCTCGATACGCAGCGCTACTGACGCTGTTGAGAATGTCTGTGCTATGCCTCCCTACGTTCTTCGAGATGAATTTGGATAAAAAGATTGATATTAATGTGTCTACCCTGGTTGGAGGCATCAACAAGGTTATTTCTGTGGTGAAAACGAAAAAAAGAAAATGATCTTTCGCAATGTTTTCCTACAGGTTTGTTTGTGTGTGTGTGTGTGTGTGTGTGTGTGTGTGTGTGTGTGTGTGTGTGTGTGTGTGTGTGTGTGTGTGTGTGTGTGTGTGTGTGTGTGTGTGTTATCTTAATGTCCCACTTAGTAGGCCTATTGTATACCCCTTGTATACAAAAATACTAAGTGAAACATTAAGAGTTCAATAATCCGGTGAGTCCTCTGTTGGCTGGCAGTGGTATGACTTCATAAAGCAGCGGGCGTTTGAATTACACATCATCGTTAACGCCTTTACTGATCAAATCCTTATCAATCAAGAATACCCATATAAACTAGATAAGTAAATGCTTTATAAAACTGCCTGATAAACTCTTGCATTTCTAACCAAACAACAAGGTCAAAGGTCTATGCTGGAGATTCCCAGATACAAGGTTTGCCTCAGCCTGTCATGACTTTGAAAGATGAGCTTTCCTGTTTGAAAGATGGGTGGTCATGTTTTTTAAGGTGAACTGCAGGTGAAGTCCAAACACAACATTCAAAGTAGAATGTCTTGTCCTCCATGTGTCCTGTCTCAGCCTATCCTAAGGGCTCAAGTTGACTTTGCACTTTGAAAGGTACTAATTTAACAAGCCCCCACACACACTTGCGACGTGGCAATCACACTAGCAAGAAGTTGGCCTATAGGTTGCAGATATTGTTTTTAATTCTCATTATATAGCTCTATATTACAGTGAGTAAACCTCAGAACCGGACTGAAGTTATCGATGGACATTTAAAAAAACTGTGGGTGAGAAAGAAGAAAAAATAAAATATAACAGACCCAACTTGTTTTCAGTTTGAACTCAAACTAAAATACCGGTACTTTGTTTAATAGAGAGTGAGAGCACCTTAAATTGATCAACGTTCATGTCTTCTGCAGAGGCCAAGCTTACTATGACCTTATTATTACATGTTTAATTATTACAATAACAAACCATCTCAATGATTTGTAGGTGAGCACTGCCTTTTTCCTCTAGGTTTAGTTACCTGAAGGTCGGAGTCTCTGTATCTCTTCCATCACTCCATCTGCTGTTTAAACCGAAACACGTCCTCCCGCAGCATCAGACTCCGCTCCGGGCATCAGAGAGGAGGACAGATGGAGGACAAATGTCACGGTTAGAAAAACAACCGGTATATATTGACCATTTCAGGCCCAAAACATCACACTATCTGGTCCTATGCCTTTAGAGTTGCTATTTTATCTTATACAGAAATCCCTACCGGTCTTTAGAAAACTAAAAAGAGGTGTGCAGCGCCCTCTGCTGGTTGGAGGGTGTGATTTCTTTCCTCCGCTCTGATCTTAAACCAGCTTGTAAAATTAAATCTCTAAGCAACTCCAGGCCATACCACGTATTCCCTAGGTGTTCATGGTTACCTCATTAAGGGGATTATGTCCTTGTAATTCTTAAGACCACCTAGATTTATCTAAGTAGCTGAGCAGAACATTCCACACTTATGAATGTCAAACACAATTAGGCTTTCCAGATCAAAGAAAAAATGCTGAACATGTGGTGCAGTTGGATTAATCAGCACGGCACACGTCAGGATGCACCTACCTGCGTTGGTGGGTTCAGATTATGAACACAAATCATATTATAGGGTTATGGGGTAGTCATTACCGGCTTTATTATTTCTTGGAATATCCCCACAGAACACCATTTCGTGCAGAGATTCAGGTCCATATTGGTCCTGGAGCAAAGCCTCTGTGTCCCCCTATAGCCTGGAGTAAAGGTTGATCCCCCAACACACGTCCAAACAGATAAACATTGTTGTGGTTTTACCCCCTTGTTGTTTTGACCTCTCAAGGTCAACATGAACTAGGTGGACTGAGCCATTCACGATGACGTCTCCGCCATCAGTCCAGGGTTCGAATGCAGGGTCAAAGGGCAGCAACATTTTCTCAAAGCACCGGATCAACCAACATCCCATCATCCCTCATAAACATTAAAGCCCAATCAAATTAGTTTATTTGTCACATACAAGTGCAAGTATAAGTTCACTGCTGGGCATTGCTGCGGCTGCCCCCCCCCCAGATTGGACACAATACAAGGAAGAAACCAACAAAAGACACTCCAACCATAACCCATATGGAGACAAGGGATTCATTCATGGAACCATTAGTCCCATCAGGCCTCCACAGGCACGGGGCCTCCGTGTGGGGCAATTTGAGTGAAATTAAGCTGCTGTATAAATGCCCCATAGTCAGGCTTAAACTAACTAAAGCCTTGACAAAGTTATGTTTTACTAATGAGATTATCCGTGCTTTCACTTCCTCCCAATGGCACTGCCCTGGACAAGGGGAGGGGGGGTGAGGGGGGGGGGTGACCCCACCATTCAGCGGTCTGGATCCGACCCAGGCCCTTCGCATGCGACCTGCTAATAGGCGCGGGTGGGCCGGAGCTGGGCGCTGCGTGCCAGAGCTTCGTTAGCCGCGGCGGCTCAGGTGGTGGTGCTGGCTGAATAGAAGAGGAGAGTCACATGACCCCCTGGCCCGGTCCGGCCCCTCTGTGAGCTCCGAGCGGTGAATGAAACCACGCGGCCCGGAGAGAGAAAGCGCTCACGTTGGTTTCTGAGGGCTACTGACCGGAGCCGTACCCTGAAGATAACTTTATACCACAGGTCGGCTGACGGTCCCTCTGACATGTCTGTCGCGTACATTCTTGTGTTCGTAATATAATATCTACCGATAGAGCTGCATATTATGAACAATGCCAAGCGTATTCATTCTGAATGTATAAAGTCCACTGTTGCAGAACGGACTGGCTGATGTATTCCACCATCCATTCATCATTCAGCCATTCACCTATCAATCCATCCATCCATCTAGCCACCCTCCGACGCATCCATCTATTCATCAGCCGTCCACCCCCACCCATCCATCTGTCCTTTCATTATCCATCCATTCCTCTTCCATCCACCAATCCATACATCTGGTAATCGAGTGATAGTCTGTGTGATGACCTTCAAAAATACACAAATGTAACCACAAGCACGAGGAGGAAAGGAGAAGGGAAGTTTACGAAGAGAGGAGGCTGTGGATCCCGGAGTTCAAAGTAAGATGGTTATTGGCAGAGACGTGAATGGGGGGGTGGTGGGGGGGGTTGGGAAAGCGCTACTGTATACGATACCGCTAAGTCCTCGCTGAAAGCTCTCTGATTCATTTTCTGGGAATTTCTCCAAGACAAACAACGTGTCTAAAGCCTCCCTCGGATCTGAGGCAGGAGCACGCAGGGAATTAGAAAGACAAACACACACAGAGTGTGTACGCAGACGTGTATAAATGTGGAGGATTAATGCACGTCAGCACTTTATTTGCCGCGGCTTGCTCCATGTCCTGCTTGCTTGCCATGTTGTTCTATATATTTGTACGTATATGTTGCTACTGCTTGTACTGTTTTCAAAAACGATGTCCTTTTCCATACTGCTTTCTGCCCCTGCGTTGTGTATTAGAGGTTGAACACCTTGACCAGATATTACTAATGAAAAATTACCCCTCGGCGGATTTTGGTATTTTTCATACCATGTGTCTCTTCTATCCAAAAATTTAACGAAAGAGAAACGGACGTATAAGTATCGGATCAAAAGATAGATAAATGTATAGATACATGGCTGGATATCGAGAGATAGATAGATAGCAGACTTGTGAGTGATACATGCAACCACTGGATGGCGTTCTTCCATTAAATACCACGCATCAAAATATTTTTTTTATCCCAATTATCTTCCCTTCATTCTTGTGTCACAGGAATCTGTGAATTGACCACGGGCGCTTAACTGAAAATCCATGGTGGCCTCACGGAATCACTGAAATTGTCATTGAAGTGGCCACGGATTTTGCTCCTATGCAAGTTGATGACACTCGTATTCCGTGGCCCACACACAGATCCCCGCTTCAACGATCGAGTTGACTCATATTATGGTGTGCAGGACATTATGAACAGAACTCCATTTCTGTATAAATTAAATAACTTACTCACCCCAGACAACACTCTTCCACCAATTCCCCCAAACCCATAATGTACACATCCAATAATTTAGGGGTGAGTAATCTCGTGTGTCTTGTCGAGTGGGAAAAAAGTGTCTAAGAATTTTGAACTTAACCACAAAGGTAAACAAACACAATATCTGATAGGATCACTGAGACATTATTCCGCAGTGCCATTGTAAATAAAAAAAAACAGTATTGGTCAATCATCTATCGTTTTCTTTGCAATTTTATTGTGCATGAAAATAACCGTATCTTTCTTTGTGTGATTATGTGTTGTGGGGGCAATCCTTTTCCTCTTTAGAAACCGTTTGACATAAGCAAATAGCGGTATGTTTATTCTTTATTGTCATTGTGCAATAAAACCGTACAATGAAATCTGTTTATGCAGCCTCTAAAACAATGCTCACACAAACAGTCACACAAGGAATAGTATAAATACAGAATAAAATACAGTATAAAAAACAAATTTTTAAGAAAACATTGTCAAGTCCTTTTCAAGTACAACTGTGCAGTCTAGGTGGGGGGAGGGGTGGTATTGGTTGTGTGTCCTTGGGCGTCTGTTTTGTATTTTGCCAGTCGTTGGTGGTGATGGCAGGGCTGGCTGACAGGACAGTCTCCACTGAAGGTGTACACACAGAATATACAATACGCAACGAGGTCAAATAAAGATGTGTGGCTGCTAAAGGCATTCTACGAAAATGTCAAAGATAGCACAACAAAGCTGAACAGCAAACACTAGGCTGAGCACACCGAATGATGGTCCTATCATTACATGCTTGGGGGGACTTTGGGTTACCTGTCTCAGTCTCTCGCCCCCCGTTGGTGGTGGTGTTGGGGCTTGTGGACAGAACCGTCTTCACTAAAGATGTACACACAGAATATACAATAAGCAAGCAGGTCAGATGTATATGTGTGGCTGATCAAGAACATTCTACAAAAAAATTGAAACATAGCAAAACAAAGTTGGACAGTCTACAGATTAGATGTAATTGTTGTAACTTGTAACTCCATAAAGAGAGAGGGTTTTGTTTGACATCGGGCATGGAAATTAACTAAATTATAATGCTCATTTCAGAAGGTCGACACGCATAACAAATGACATATTACGCTTAGTGGGGCTAATGTGAAAGACGGCAGAATATCAGCTTTGTGTTGATTAGGTACTAATCTAACCTTAGTACTAACCTTTTGTGCTTGGGTGTCTTTTTCGTTTGTTGCCAGTCTCTGTCCCCCTGTTGGTGGTGGCAGGGCTTGTTGTCGGGAGAGTGTCCACTAAAGGTGTACACACAGAATATACAATATGCAAGCAGGTCAAATAAAGATGTGTGGCTGCTAAACACATTCTACAAAAAAAATCGGAATATGGCACAACAAAGTTGAACAGTCTACAGATTAGATGCATTTGTCGTAACTTGCAACTCCATAAAGAGAGAGGGCTTTGTTTGACATCGGGCATGGAAATGAACTAAATCAATAATGTTAAGTCCAGAAAAAATACATGAATAACAAATGAAATAGTACACTTAGTGGGGATAATGTGAAAGACGGCACAATATCAGCTTTGTGTTGATTAGGTACTCATCTAACCTTAGTACGAACCTTTTGTACTTGGGCGTCTCTTCCGTTTGTTGCCAGTCTCTGTCCCCAAGTTGCTGGTGGTAGGGCTGGCGGACAGGGCAGTCTCCACTAAAGGTGTACACACAGAATATACAATATGCAAGCTGGTCAGATACATGTGTGGCTGCTCAAGCACATTCTACAAAATTTTTTTGAAATATAGCACAACAAAGTTGAACAGCAATAACTAGGCTAAGCACACTGAATTATGGTCCTATCATTGCAACTTATTGAGTTACCCGTCTCAGGTTTAACCCCAGTCTCTGGGCCCTCAATGGTGGTGGTGGTGGTGGTGGTGGTAGGGCTGGCTGAAAGGAGAGTTTCTGAAAAAGCTGTACACACGTAGAATATATACTATGATAATAATATACCATAATAATGATAATAATATGCTGCTAAAGCACATTCTCACAAAAATATGAAAGATAATGATGAAGCTATGCTAACCACACCTTGTTGTTGTGGTGGGTCTTGGGTAACGGACTAAAAATTAAAAATGTAAGTACATTTTGTTATTTGATGCCACATTTTTCAGAATTAGGGTTGTATAGAGACGTTATAATGTATGGTAAATGTGGAATCACCTTCAATCATGAAGGTGTACATTTCTTCAATGTCATCGAGACATTTCCTTTCCCCCACACTTGGAACGAGCCCTTCTGGGAGGAGCATCCTTGCCTCCTTCTTCGGATATTCCAGAAGGAGGATGGGCTTCCAGCCCACCGCATTCAGCTTCTCGATCTGAAAAAAAAAAAAATCACACACTTTAAAAACAATAATAAATTGTGCCAGTGATACGTGTGTCCCAGTCACTAGCTCCGAGGCAGCTCGTTTCAATTGCAGCTCAGAGGCACACTTATTTATTTCACTTATTACTTTACTTATGCATACATCAGGAAGAGCTGAAGTAAGGTAATCATATGGTAAGCTGTGAGTTTATGTGGGAAAGGTGTGAATGTGTGCATGATGCATGCATGAACGTGTCAGCACAGGATTATAGTAGGGGAATTACTTGTGTCTGCCTTAGACTGTTCTGCAGAGCATGATCAAATCAAAACTATAACCCTCACAAAGCAATTTCATGTAAAGCACCTTCCTAAGTGGCAAAATGCTGAATATTGAAGAGATTGGTAAATACTTTTCATTCTACACCACATTCACTTACTCATGTAACCCATGCAGTGTTTCCCCTAGAATTTTTTTTTAGGCCCGGTGGTAAGAGCTGATAGTGTGATTTGTTATACATTTTTCACGGGATGCTAGAGTATTTGTTGGTTATTTCCATACAAAACACTTGCTTAGCCATCACAAGTTGATAATGATTCAATAAACACGTTATTAACAATAAACTAATTTTATTTACAATACAATTTTTGGTGGTGCCATGCTAATGATGATATAACTTAATGCTGTCAGATTATCCGTTATGATGAGGCATCATCTGCGCACGCGCGACACAGCAGTATTTTTTTTTTTTAATTATTATTATTTATTTATTTTTCTCTTTTTCCTTTATTTATTTTTTTTTGGCCGGTTGTTGGCCTGGCGGGGGCGCTCGTTGGCCTGGCGGCCCGCCAGGCCTGAACAATGGTAGGGGAAACACTGCAATGTGCTGTGCAATGACAGAAGAGTCTCACTCACTAACACGTCCCTGCATTTCACTCAACTGGACACCATGTACTCACATAATGGCACTTAGTAGGGAAGAGTCAACTGTGGATGATATGGAGTCGGAGAGGCTCCGACACAGAACTGAAGGCTATCAACTAATATAGGTGACCCTGGCCATTTCTGCAAGCTTTTCCAATGATAACACTTTAAAGTCAAGGTGCTAAAACTGATCAATAAATCGCCTCCATTAAAAGTTCTCTAAGCAGTGTTGGGTCACGTCACTTTCGTTTATGTTTGGGGTTAAAACAAAACCAAACAAAGCACCTGTACTTCCTTACACAGTCATGAAAGTGCAATTAAAAATACGTGCTTAACTGACTTAATAAACTTCTTCAGACTCTCGTTGAGTACATTTATAGCAGAAGTGTAAATTGTCACAATAGTTGGTGATAAACTAACGCTCTCGCACTAAACCCCAATCCTCAGATGGTCAAGCCTGGAGCTGAATGTTTTTGTTGAGTTTTTGGGTCCTTGGCTGTCCATAGGGACCACATTTTTTTAACAATGTATTCAGGGGGCAGACTGCTAGCGGATAGCAGAATGTAAAATACCCCAAATCATTGGTGCCAGTGCACTCAAATACCCCCAAATCATCGCACACCACCTGTAAACACCTGGAAACTAGGTCAATTTGACGCCACATTCTTAACCCAAGATGAGTAGTTTTGGTAATGTAGCACCAGTTACTTACCAGAATGACAGCATCATCCATTAGGTGCGAGGTGATCTGGTTTTTCTTTGTGTTGGCCACCCATGTATCTTTTTCTTTTTTAAACTTGTCAAGTTTTTTTTTAAGCCTCAGTTTTTGTGGCTGTGGTGCCTTGCACATGGGGCACACTTTACAGCCATTAAAGATGTTTGCCTGACATGCAGGGCATGACTTTTTGAACCCTCCTCTTGCCATGTTTTTGATATGCTGTAAACCATAAACAAGAAAAGCACAATTAGAATTACCATTGTATATACAAATTCTTTTTTGTTAAGAGATTTAACCATAAAACAGCACTTTCAGTCTTTCAACTCAGTTGTAATAAAGGCAATAATCCTGTAGTATTCAACATTTCAGCTATTTCGCGAGTGATATTTGTGACCAATCCAGGGTATCTAATATAACACAATGCGACTTGCTGTTCCTACGTCAAACATGGATTGATAAGTAGCTATTCCCCCAATGCTAATTGGACATCCAGTAGAACCCTATGCTCTTCAGGTTAATAATAATAAAGAAACATTTCTTACGAGAGTATCTTTAAAATACGTACATAAGGAAACTTCGCATCATCATTGTTGTTGGTTGCCTTTCCTGGTAGTGGCACTTCAAATACACTACAGTGCTGTAGCCAACATAAAGGCTGATAATTATGGCTACGACCTACTGGAGGTCTGACTGACTGGTTCTTACAATGTGCGTATGAGACTCGTGTAACGCAAGGGGCATTTCCACTTCACCATCCCTAATGCATGCACTCCGCTCCTTATTTACATGGTGCTCATGCCCACACATCTGTTGTTTGCACAAAGACAGAGGAACGCGACCCACGGCTATTCGATACACATAGTTCAACTCTAATACTGGCCGTCTACAGGCAACCGGGGCAACTGTTTGATTACCCAAGCCTGCTAAATCACCTAGACCTGCACAATCCGAGCTAGCGCTAGCTACCATGAAACAGCTGGGCAAAAGCTTTGCCTACATAATTGCAACACCATAACAGACTCAAACTGACTTTCACGATGCAACCGACAATGATGCACAAAAATAGTTAGGTAGGTTAATGACAGCCACTTTGTTTGGTGTTTTGAAGAAATGAAGAATGCACACATGCTGGAGATACTTACCGATCGCGAATGTGTTTATCCTATGCAAGGTCCCGCCTCAAGAGCTAGGATTGGACAGGAAGCCCGTCAGTCAAACTCGCATGCCAGCCAGAGCTACGTCATTATGCCTTCATTCTGATGGCCTCAAAGCAGCTCGGAGGTTCGCGTCTTTACGTAAACCTTCCCTTCTTCAGTGTGTGTTCAGGAAACGTTCGTAGGCTATGACATAAAACCGGAAAAACAGATCGTTCACACCTGATATCACATGAGCAGCCATTATTAAACGACAAAATTGCTAATTAAATAAAACATTGTCACTTTAATTTCACTTTGCACTATCATTAATAATAAGTAATGAAAAAACCAAACTTGTGTTCTGCTCCCTAAAGTTACTTTGCACTCTGTTCAGCGTATATAACGAACATATATGAAACACACAACTACTTGAGATGCCTATCAATAGTCCGTAACTCATGGGCGTAATCACAAGTCAAGTAAGGTTATTGTGAGCCTTTTGCCTCGAACACACACATGTCGCTATTTAGGAGAATAAATCTGTCTATACGGTCACTGGTTTATCAGGATGGTCCCTTCGGCTAAAAACCTTTTCTTAAAGTACATTTTAAATGTATGCCGATGAAAACACTTTTTACTGGATTATGGCACCTATCAAATCTCTTCCTGCGCTCCCTCCGGTCCAAAGACGTGTCCTCAGGTTCCTCAGAGAGCCCAGGGTCTTGTTCAGAGATGGTGACCATGGTTCCTCTCAGACAGCTTCCAATGCTTCTGCTCTCAGGAGTCAGCTCTGCTATATCACCAATCATCAGCCTGCAATCTGATATCATCAGTGTCAGGAAGTGACAGTGGTTTTCTTCTACTCATATCAGATGTCTTTATTTGACGCACGGACGCATGCAAACACAAACACAAGATATTTTTTTATTGAATACAAAGATACAACATACATAGGTATAATATAGCAGATAGCGTAGTGGACATAGCAGTCCAATACAGATTTGTATTCATATTTTAACACAATTTAATTTACCAGATTATGGGAACGGCAGAATTAGTGTGTTTTGCTGACTCTTCAAGTTGCAAAGTTTTATTGGTCACATGTTTGCAAAAATAACGTTTACATACAGTGAAATTGAAAAGGGGTCACCACTCTGTCATTCATTGTGCAAATTATTGGGACTTGAATAAATAGGCCTAATAGATAATAGTAATTTAAAAACCGACATCCCTTAATAAGGTGAGACTATAAAAAGTCATTAAAAAATAAAAAATAAAATGGTATATGAATGTAAAAGTGCATAGAAAGTGGTTCAGAAAGTGCAAGTGCAAGAGAGTTAAGCAGTCTAACTGCAGTAAGAAGCTCCTCCTCAGTCCCTCTGTCCGAGCTTTAAGGCAAATGAGCGCACCACCCTTCTAATTGTGTGTGGGTGTGTGTGTGTGTGTGTGTGGGGGGGGGGGTGAGACATAGTGTGTGTGTGTGTGTGTGTGTGTGTGTGTGTGTGTGTGTGTGTGTGTGTGTGTGTGTGTGTGTGTGTGTGTGTGTGTGTGTGTGTGTGTGTGTGTGTGTGTGTGTGTGTGTGTGTAGGAGGGTTTTGTGAGGGCGGGCCGTCGGTCCACAGCCGCAACAAATCATGAAAAAGATGCCACATAAAACTCTTGAAAATCCTCTCGGAGACACCTGGGGACATGTTAAAGCAGAATAAGGCAGAGTTTGGATTTTTATTTATTTCTCTCTTAATATTAGGACTTCACTTCATTATCATTAATATCATGCATTTCAATTTCTCCATGCAGTTATTAAGGACTTAAATATAACTAGTGAAGGAATATTTGTATGGGAGAGGGAGGGGTTAATATCATTAATTAATTTGTGAATTAAGTTAGCACGTGCAGAGCTCGAGGAAATGCGTCCTCATATGTTTCTCCTTGCGATCCCCACCATACTGTTATAAACAATACAGTAAGTCTTCCATCTCATAATCTGTGAATTTTCTAGGTAAACCTATTTTTAATTCAGTGGAATTAACTGCCGCACTGCTGCAAGCTCTGACTGAAGGGGAACTCGTCGGTCTGGTTCGTTGCCCTACCCCGAGGCACATGACTTGGCGGTTTTATGAGGTTGAAGTCTGGAGCCAAGCCTTTTTTAACTGCCAGTGTTAACTTAATATGAAAAAAACATAAAGGTTATCTGGGCACACATCTGGAGAGGGTTGTTTTTATAAAGTCTGTGGTCAAAATCAAGTCAAATGTATTTGTATAGCTCTTACTCCGTTTGTCACAAATCACTACTGAATCACAAACTTTATTTTTTTTCTGTGTGCAGTCTTTTTAAGATTTAACATATTTGAATGCCGTAAAGAAGAGATCATATCAACACATTTTAAGCGGCCTTTACTGAATGCTTCCACATTCAGGGTGGGAAAGTTTGAAACGTCAGTGAACCGTGGGGGCGGAGCCAGGTGTTATTGGAGGAGCCAGGTTTTAGGGGAGGAGCCAGGTGTTAGGGGAGGAGAGGAGAGAACCTCATGTTGAGGAAACGAAACTTAACATTCATAGAAACCAAAGCCACCTAATGTGGAAGCAGTTCTCTCTTTTAGGCGAGAAATTAAAACGCATTTCAGAACAAATAGTCGGAGAGACAGTAACAACTAGGTAAGTAAAAGCACACAACTTTGAGGAGTAGTTAAAACCTCTCTTCCTGTTATTGAATTAGAAAAATATAATAGCTCAATACATAAACCTTGTCGTCTGTGTCTAGGAATGGCCTGTGCTAACACTGCCTGGTCTGAAGAGAACTTTTCATGTTCCATCTGTCTGGATGTGTTCAACAGTCCAGTTACCACCGCATGTGGACACAACTTCTGCAGAACCTGTATTACAAAGTTCTGGGATGACCAAGTCCAGTACAAATGTCCTGTTTGCAACAAGCATTTCAACACAAGACCTGATTTACGGGTCAATACCTTCTTATCAGAGCTGGCTGCTCAGTTTCGAACGTCTGTACAAGTAAAAGAGCAGCCTTCTGTTGAAACAGCAGAAGTTCCCTGTGACGTCTGTACTGGGACCCAGCAGAAGGCTGTGAAGTCCTGCCTAATGTGTTTTACCTCTTTCTGCCAAACCCACCTGGAGCCACATCAGAGAGTCGCTCGCCTGCAGAAACATCGGCTGGTCGAGCCAATGGACCGTCTGGAAGACAGGATGTGTAAGAACCACGACCGACTTCTGGAGCTCTTCTGCCAGACCGAACAGGTGTGTGTGTGTCTGTTGTGCACAGTGACAGACCACAAGTTCCATCCTGTTGTACCTCTAAAGGAGGAATATGAAGTGAAGAAAGCCCAGCTGGGGAAGAGAGGGGCTGAAGTTCCGCAGATGATAGAGGAGAGAAAACAAAAGATTAAGGAGATCAAAGACACAGTGGAACTGAGCAACAAAGACGCAGACAGAGAGATAGCCCATGGTGGGCAGGTCTTCACTGCTCTGATAGGCTGTGTTGAAAAGGGCCGGGATGAATTCAACCAAACGGTTCAAGAGAAACTGAAATCCACAGTGAAACGAGCTGAAGACCTCATCAAAGAGCTGGAGCAGGAAATAGAAGATCTGACCAATAGAAGCTCAGAGGTGAAGCGGCTCTCACACACTGAAGACCACCTCCACTTCCTCCAGACCTTCAGATCCCTGAAGGATCCTCCACCCACCAGGGACTGGACCACGGTGGAGGTCCGTCCTCCGTCATACGTAGGGACCTTGAGGAGATCCCTGGACCAGCTGGAGGACACACTGAACATGGAGATGAAGAAGCTGCGTGATGCTGAACTGAAGAGGGTCCAGCAGTATGAAGTAGATGTGACTCTGGATCCTGATACAGCTCATCCCAGTCTCGTCCTGTCTGAGGATTGGAAACAAGTCCATCATGGAGGTGTGAGGAAGATACTCCCAGACAACCCTAAGAGATTTACACAGTATACATTTGTTCTCACGAGGCAGAGCTTCTCCTCAGGGAGATTTTACTTTGAGGTCCAGGTTAAAGACAAGACTGAATGGTGTTTAGGAGTGGCCAGAGAGTCCATCGACAGAAACGATTGGACAGAGTGTACCCCTGAGATGGGTTACTGGACTCTGGACTACGACAATGATGGGTTGGTATTTAATGATGACCCTTCTGCCCGTCTCCGTCTGAGAGCTGAGCTCCAGAAGGTGGGGGTGTTTGTTGATTATGATGAGGGTCTGGTCTCCTTCTATGATGTGGAAGCCAGGGTTCATCTCTACTCTGCTACTGGCTGCACCTTCACTGAGCCTCTCTGTCTAATCCTCGATCCAACTTCATATGAAGTAGGTACAAACTCTGCCCCCCTGATCATCTCACCTGTCAATCAAACAGACTAGAACCTTTGTTTGATAATAAAATAATCAAACGACCAAAACAACTAATGTTGTTTCCTGAATTAGAATTGAATTAGAATCTCTACTATGTGAAACCTGAGAGATCTGCATTAATGTCATACTGCTGTCCTGAATTAGAATAGAATTAGAATCTCTACTATGTGAAACCTGATAGATCTGCATTAATGTCATACTGCTATCATTGAACCAGGAGAATATTTTTTAAGAATTAACCCTGCAGTTGTGTAATATATAAACCTTTGTAAAGGGTTATATTACACTCGATTTAGGTGTCTGTTTTCCCTTTATTTATTTTTACACGCTTAAAGATATACAATTTTGTGCAGTTATGTAGAACATGTTCAGAGGATTAACATGCATAAATAATATATATATATATTTTTTTTTAATTTCTATTGTTTTTAACTTCTGAATATTGAATAACAAAACAATTCAATGTTCTTACACTTGTGATTTTGATAACAAGAAAATGCAAATATTGCAATGTGTAGGCCTACATTATAATTGTAATGGATCATTTCAGGGGAACAGATACATTCCAGTCCAATAGTGTTCAGTATAAATACTGTATCGTCAATAAAAAGTGTAATACAAAAAATAAAATTGTTTATTTCTATACCCCTTATTTTGAAGATTTCGAGAGTTGAAAAAAAGCAAAAGTTTGTAGTTGATCAACCAGTAAATTAATCTCCAATATACAACAACCCAACAGGTTTTACACACTTACACAAGGGTCACAGTGACTATGTGTAAAGATTCTCCCCATCTGTGTGAGTACCGTGACTTTGTCTTGTCAGCTCTCCTCTCCTCTCTTCTCCTCTCTCCATCCTCTCTTCTCCTCTCCTCACCATCCTCTCCTCCTCTCTTTTCTCCCCCCTCCTCTCTATTATCTCTGCTCTCTTGTCTAGCTCATCTAGGATTGCGTTAGTTATTGTCGTACATTACGCATTAAGTGCGTTCACATGTCAAAGGTCACCCCATTTAGTGGTGAATCTAAAATAGATGTAGTACAACAGAACGCCCACTGGGGGAGCTGCACACCTTGCATGTTATGGACGAACAACACCTTTTATGTGTCCCTTTGATCTTACAAGGCTTGAGGAACATGGTAAACTAATAAATCCAATCAAATTAAAACATAATCTCCTTAATCCAGGAAACGCGAAACCTTCATGGATTTCTCGCTATTGGAAAATGCCTTGTAAACTCTCTGTTGGCATGTTTAGAGCATAGATCTTTAGACTTTACTTTAAGTTGAAGAATCTGTTGCGAGCGGATGATCTACCAATGAGAGGACAGAGAAGGTGGAGATGAGGAGGAGCATGTGTGAGTAGTAAATCACATACTTTCACTTTCACTACTTTTGATCGGGCGTACTTCCGGTCCCAGACAGGAAGTAGTGGGGCCTCTGTGCCGGATGCGTATTTGAGCCGGATGTGTGTGTGTGTGTGTGTTTGAGCCGGATGTGCAGAAGCGGAGTGGCCGTCGGGACGATCCGGAGATTTCCCGGTCGGCCGGCCGGCCAGCGAAGTCAGTTGGACTGGCCCACAGTTGTGAGCGGCCGCGAGGCGTCTGCAAGCCGGCCCTGAGCATAATTTATTCCCGGTCAAGACGCGGTTAAAATCCCAGAAATAAACTACAAATTTCTTGAGAACATCCAACCAGTATTTATACCACTTGCTCACTCTCTACGTCTCATTCACGGGTTTTTTTTATATTGTTTTTTTTTTACTTCATTTAATTCTTCATTATTCAGGCGTTACAGAACTTTCATGGCCATAAATAAATAATACGAACTACAGTTTACTTTAATTTGTTTGTTCTTGAATTGACGTAGAATGGAGCAAAGACTCCTGGGATTGGGAAATGCGTTTATCCAATAAACAGCTTGCAGGGCAAATCCATTTTCGGAAATGTAGGGGGATATATGAGCAGCCCCACGTCTAATGGCATGACCCTAAAGACACGTCAGACAGAGAAGGCGAGCAAGTTCGTGGTTGCTTGCTTTTGCTTGTTGTGGCACTCATGGAAGGCAAGAAGAGAAAGGAGGGGCTGAAAAGGCCAGAATAAAGAAGTAGCGGATGCTGGAGGGGGATGCATCTAAGTGCTCAAAAATAACAGATTTATTCCGAAGTCAGGCATTAACGAGTTGTGCAGGTGAATTGACAGAAAAACAGTGAGCCAGAGTTCCACCATTGACGTTATTGCTAGGCGGGAGCTAGCACAAGCTGCTAGTCAAATGTGTATGTGCTGGCTGGTATATTTCAGACGAATTAATGACTTAACTGATCTTTCTCTTTTAATGGATGGAGAATATGTTAACAGATTTGGAACATGTAGTCGTGTAGTCATGTCAACACCGGTATTACCGAGTATAAACGGTATAAACTTTGAAACTAGGTCAACCGCCATCTTCTCCGTCAACTCTCCTCTCACACTCGGTGACAGCGTCTTATAACGTTCTATATATAATAGTGTAATATAATTGTATAGATAATATCACGGCCAAAAGCTCTTTGCGCCTCCGGATGGCTGTAGTGCGGGGACCACTACGGCCATCCGGAGTGCTTTTGTTTACCGGCGTTGCTATGGTTACCGGTCTTGTAAGGAAGTGCGCCAATTCTCGGAGCGCCAATTCTCTTCCGCACAGAGCAGAACTGTGGCCTATTTTACAAAATTTTATTTTCTTAATTATATCATTGGGGGGAGGGCCGGACCGGGGAGGATTCTCCCGGTGGCTATTAGTGCGTGTGTGTGTGTGTGTGTGTGTGTGTGTGTGTGTGTGTGTGTGTGTGTGTGTGTGTGTGTGTGTGTGTGTGTGTGTGTGTGTGTGTGTGTGTGTGTGTGTGTGTGTGTGTGTGTGTGTTTCCATGAAAAGTGTGGAAACAATTGAACTACCAAGTGTGTGTGTGTGTGTGTGTGTGTGTGTGTGTGTGTGTGTGTGTGTGTGTGTGTGTGTGTGGTCATGAGTGTGTTACTCACCCATTTGTGTGGGGTGTGTGTCCGTATAAACGGGGGCTAACAGGACGGGTTACGGTTAGGGGGGCCAATGACCTTCCTGGACAGGTCTTAAGTGGCTGTTAACATGTTTGTTTCTATTATGCTACCTTTCTGGTCTTCATTTCTTAATAATGAATCCTATAGAGCAACCTGACACGAATCACAGCACAAAAAACGATGTAGATTTTCGGGAAACTCTTCCTCTCAGTACCATACATGGAAAATCCGGATTGGTCTACGACGTAGATAAATACCAGCACCACCTTCTGCGGCCACAACATCCACCCCTCCTCCTCAGGCCCCCACCTCGGGGTCAGAGCGGACCCCCACCTGACCTCTGAGGCCCCCACCTCGGGGTCAGAGCGGACCCCCACCTGACCTCTGAGGCCCCCGTTAAACACCTTCGCAAAACCTGAGGCTTGAAATCTAAATGTTTTGAGGCTATTTATGTCCAACATGAAAGGCCAAGCGCTGCATATTTTTAAAAATAATGACACAAGCAGGCAGAATGTAAACCGCCTATATTCCAAATTGCGAAGCGTTTTGCCGCTAATATTAATATCCTACTTTTGAGAAGAATTTTAACATCTTGCATAAATTAAAGTGCAAGCTTTTGGATAATTAGTAGCCATGTAAAGTAAATAGCAGTGGAAATCCTGACTGCACTTCTGCTAGAGCAGCATTCGGCTTTCTTATGCCATCAATTGTCCACTCTGTTCTGTTTTTATACTTCTCTTCAAAAAGGAAAAGCCGACAACTAAAACAGTGGATTGAATTAGCAGTGGGAGAGTATTAGTGACATGGCCTCACTTCTCCTGCTGGTCTACCTCCTGCCACCACCTCCAAGTGGAAAGAAGGGAGCTGTCTAAATCAGTATCCGGGAAGCTGTGGATCGTGTAGTGAAATTTCACAGGGTAATTGTATCCTGATAATTTTTATTTTATTTTTAAAGGTCCCATGGCATGCCGCCAGAGCTTGTGTGTTGCTGATGGATGTCACAATCTCTGTGTATACTTATCTGTGTATATCGAGTCTTGAAAACAAAATGGCATCGACGGCTGATGGTATTGTGTGTATAAAATGTACTTTTTAATAAACAATCTGTACACTTACAAAGTTCTCAATGCCTCGTTTTATATGTTAATACCCTTATTGAACTACCAAAGAAGTGTCGGGCTACTTCTAGCCTTTTAAATGGTTTAAAATAGCGATTTCGTTTTTACCATAACCACTGCCCCCATTGTTTCAATTTTATAGCGTTTTGATAGAATCGGCTAAAAACAGCCAACTGAAGAAAGCGTCTATATGTGTTTTTTTGTGCTCCAAAACGAACGTTTCAACTCATTATCATACAAAACATATCCCAAATCCGTTTTACACCGGAATTCCCCTTTAATTGGTTGACAGGGACACATTTATTTATTTATTTTCAAGTTGTTTGTTACATCATATAAATGTAAAACTAAATATGGTTCTTGATGTAAAATAATTAAAGTTTAACTATAATGTTAACTATATTAGATATGTATGCACTGTAACAACAACAACAGCATCAATAAAAATATAATGTTTTCAAGAATTTAATGTGTAGACTATTTATTCATGAAGTGTTGATAATTCACCTCAAAGGTGTTGGTTGTACACCAGTCAGAGTACATTCTCACTCTAGAAGTATTAAATAATCAGCTCTGCGAAGGGCTACGAAGCACTGACTTGGAGTACATATTTTTTCTCTCTGGGGTTCTAGGTTTACACTGCAGGTGTAAGGAATCACTGAATGAGTGCCCAAAAGTACCACTAATAGTGTACATTTGCACTCTCAAAGTGTTCAAATGTAACACTAAATTTGGAGTACATGTTTTGCTCTTCTAACAGTGTTCAGTGAACACTGAACTCTTGGACCTATATATACCCGGAAATGAGTGTTAAATGTACACCCATAGAGTACAATGTACACTGTGATTTTTGCTGTGTAGCAGCAGGATTAATATCATAAATCATTAACCAATCTATATAATGCATTGATTAAGTTACAGCAGCATTTGTGATAATGCTCCCCGAATGCACTTTGGGGAAAACACTGATGCGTGGGTTTTAGGCTATTAGGCCTACATATGCATGACAATATGTGGCAGTTCCAGGTCGCTAGAGGACCACGAGATTTAGAGTTAATGCACGCTAATTGAGAGGTTATACTCCTAACAAGAAGATATGTTTCAACATTTGAGTGTGTGTGTGTGTGTGTGTGTGTGTGTGTGTGTGTGTGTGTGTGTGTGTGTGTGTGTGTGTGTGTGTGTGTGTGTGTGTGTGTGTGTGTGTGTGTGTGTGTGTTACATGAGGGTAGGACGTCGGTCCACAGCCGCAACAAATCATAAAGAAATGCCACATTAAAAACTCTTGAAAATCCTCACAGAGACACCTGCGGACATGTTGAAGCAGAATAAGGCGGAGTTTGGATTATTATTTATTTCTCTCTCAATATTATGACTTCATTATCATTAATATCATGCATTTCGATTTCTCCATACAGTTATAAAGAACTTAAATGTAACTAGTGAAGGAATATTTGTATGGGGAGAGGGGGGGTAATATCATCAATTAATTTGTGAATAAAGTTCTCCACGTGCAGAGTTCGAGGAAACGCCTCCTCAGATGTTTCTCCTTGCGATCCCCACCATACTGTTATAGACAATACAGTAAGTCTTCCATCTTATAATTTGTGAATTTTCTAGTTAAACTTATTTTTTATTCAGTGGAATTAACTGCCGCACGGCTGCAAGTGTTTGTTGGCTCTGATTGAAGGAGAACTCGTCGGTCTGGTTCGTTGCCCTACCCCGAGTCACATGACTCAGCGGTTTTATGAGGTTAAAGTCTGGAGGCAAGCCGTTTTTAACTGCCAGTGTTAACTTAATATGAAATAACCATAAAGGTTATCTGGGCACACATGGAGAGGGTTGTTTTTAAAAAAGACTGTGGAGAAAATATCCGGCACAGTCAAAATCAAGTAAAATGGATTTGTACAGCTCTTACTCCATTTGTCACAAATCACCACTGAATCACAAACTTAATTTTTTTTTCTCTGTGTCCAGTCTTTTTAAAGTTGAACATATTTGAAGGCTGTAAATAAGAGAACATATCAACGCATTTTAACAACACATTCAGGGTGTGAAAGTTTGAAACGTCAGTGAACCGTGGGGGCGGAGCCAGGTGTTAGGGGAGGAGCCAGGTGTTAGGGGAGGAGAAGACCTCATGTTGAGGAAACGAAACTTAACATTCATAGAAACCAAAGCCACCCGATGTGGAAGCAGTTCTCTCTTTTAGGCGAGAAAATAAAACAAACTTTGGAAGAAATAGTCGGACAGACAGTAACAACTAGGTGAGTAAAACAACACAACTTTGAGGAGTAGTTAAAACCTCTCTTCCTGTTATTGAATTATAAATATATAATTGCTCAATACATAAACCTTGTCGTCTGTGTCTAGGAATGGCCTGTGCTAGTTCTTTTTCATGTTCCATCTGTCTGGATATGTTCAACTGTCCAGTTACCACCGCATGTGGACACAACTTCTGCAGAACCTGTATTACCAAGTTCTGGGATGAACAAGTCCAGTACAAATGTCCTGTTTGCAACGAGATTTTCCATACAAGACCTGATTTACAGGTCAATAGCTTCTTATCAGAACTGGCTGCTCAGTTTAGAACAACCGTACGTGTAAAAGAGCAGCCTTGCGTTGAACCAGGAGAAGTTCCCTGTGACGTCTGTACTGGGACTCAGGTGAAGGCCGTGAAGTCCTGCCTAGTGTGTTTTACCTCTTACTGCCAAACCCACCTGGAGCCACATCAGAGAGTCGCTCGCCTGCAAAAACATCGGCTGGTCGAGCCTATGGACCGTCTGGAAGACCGGATGTGTAAGAACCACGACCGACTTCTGGAGCTCTTCTGCCAGACTGAACAGGTGTGTGTGTGTCTGTTGTGCACAGTGACAGACCACAAGTACCATCCTGTTGTACCTCTAAAGGAGGAATATGAAGTGAAGACGGTCCTGCTGGGGAAGACGGTGACTGACGTTCCGCAGAAGATCAAGGAGAGAAAACAAAAGATTAAGGAGATCAAAGACACTGTGGAACTGAGCAACAAAGACGCAGACAGAGAGATAGCCCATGGTGGGCTGGTCTTCACTGCTCTGATAGGCTGTGTTGAAAAGGGCCGGGATGAATTCAACCAAACGGTGAAAGAGAAACTGAAATCCACAGTGAAACGAGCTGAAGACCTCATCAAAGAGCTGGAGCAGGAAATAGAAGATCTGACCAATAGAAGCTCAGAGGTGAAGCGGCTCTCACACACTGAAGACCACCTCCACTTCCTCCAGACCTTCAGATCCCTGAAGGATCCTCCACCCACCAGGGACTGGACCACGGTGGAGGTCCGTCCTCCGTCATACGTAGGGACCTTGAGGAGATCCCTGGATCAGCTGGAGGACACACTGAACATGGAGATGAAGAAGCCACGTGATGCTGAACTGAAGAGGGTCCAGCAGTATGAAGTAGATGTGACTCTGGATCCTGATTCAGCTGCTCCCCAGCTCATCCTGTCTGAGGATGGGAAACAAGTACATGATGGAGGTGTGTGGAAGGAACTCCCATACAACCCTAATAGATTTAAAAACTATATGTTTGTTCTCACGAGGCAGAGCTTCTCCTCAGGGAGATTTTACTTTGAGGTCCAGGTTAAAGACAAGACTGCATGGTGGTTAGGAGTGGCCAGAGAGTCCATCGACAGAAAAGGTCTGACAGAGTGGACCCCTGAGACGGGTTACTGGACTCTTTCCTATAACAATGATGTGTTTGTATTTAGAGATAACCCTTCTGTCCGTCTCCCCCTGAGAGCTGAGCTCCAGAAGGTGGGGGTGTTTGTTGATTATGATAAGGGTCTGGTCTCCTTCTATGATGTGGAAGCCAGGGTTCATATCTACTCTGCTACTGGCTGCACCTTCACTGAGCCTCTCTATCCAATCCTCTGTCCATATTTACATGAAGAAGGTATAAACTCTGCCCCCCTGATCATCTCACCTGTCAATCAAACAGACTAGGACCTTTGTTTGATAATAAAATAATCAAACGACAAAACAACTAATGTTGTTTCCTGAATTAGAATCTCTGCTATGTGAGATCTGAGAGATCTTGTCATACTCATTTAACGAGGAGAATATATTTAAGAATCAACCCTGTAGTTGTGTAATGTAACCCTTTATAAAGGGTTATATTATATGTGTTGGTTTTCCCTTTATTTCTTTTACACGTTGGAATTTGTTGCAGTTATGAAGAACAAGTTTAGAGGATTAACATGTATAAATAATTTTAAAAAATTAACATTTCTGTTGGTTTTAACTTCTGAATATTGAATGACCAAACAATTCAATGTTCTTACACTTGTGATTTAAATAAAAAGAAAAGGCAAATATTGTAATGTGTAGGACCTGTGTAATGGATCATTTCAGGGGAATAATTCCAGTCCAATTGTGTTCAGTACAAATACTGTTTCTGTAATATTTTTATTTATTTCTAAAACCCTTATTTTGATGGTTTCGAGATTGATGGAAGGTTTTAAATCATTGAAGAAAAGTTTGTAGTTGATAAGCCAGTAAATTTATCTCATTCACATTTCAAAAGTCACCCAATTTAGATTTGTGAATCTAAAATAGATGAACTGAACTCCCACTGGTTGAGTTCAGCTGTAGTGAATCACTATGGTGACGTTGACGCTCCCGCTCGTGCGGAGTCCTCCTCCCCATAAGCCACGCCCACTGACCAGCAGCATGGAATGAACAACCCCGTCACACGTTTTTGAATCTGTGCTTCAACTTCCTTTTGGTGTGAATTAGTCGTCAAGTGTGTCTTTTGTCGCCGTTTAGAACTAAAATGGCAAAGAGAGTCACTACTACGTGCACAACTGTTAATGATCTCTAATGTTGAGTACTATTATTTCAGTCATTCTATTTATTATGTACTTGTAAGTGACTTTTTTTCAGTTATATTTGTTGTTAAAGCATATTGGTAATAAACAACTCAGTCGAACTAACTGAATGTTCTCGTGTGTTCAGCCGATGATTTTTCCCATTTCTTCAGTCTAAATCCTCCAAGCTGAGCAGATGTTTCTCCAGAGCACTGTGTTGGTTATCCTAGCAGCACACCTGGAAGGTCTCTCCCGCCCCTTGGACCCCAGCAGGTCTCTGGTGTCCTGCCCCCTGACGTGGGCCCAGTCTTCAGTCCCTCCCGCCGGCTCTTCCTCACCTCACTGGCTGGGCCGGTTCTAGGCAGACACATCACTGCTGGGGGGGGGGGGGGGGGGGGTTACCATGGTAGCACTGCTACCAGCAGCTTTCCACATCAGTGTTACAACCATCTGCCACCTTCTATGTAAAGCTACATATTTAATTTTTTAATTCTTAGAAAAGAATATACCTAGATAAAATATACAGAATAAATTGCACAACAACTTCACAAAGACACCTCAGAAGTTGATGTAGTATCAAGTATCTCTTAATTGAAAATCCAATTATGCTGGCAGGAATACTGATATTAAGGAATTTTCCAGACAAAAAATTGCAAGGCGAAAAAAATCTGTAGAACACAATATGCAAATGGTCGTTGATTGTTGCTGTGGGGAGATTTAATTCTTGCATGTTTTGTCTACAAAATGTTCATGAATAACTTATAATATAGATAATATACCACAACTTTTAGCAGCATCATTTTAATTATTTTTTAATCGCACCTTACATCCACCTGAAAACACGTATTAACAGTAAGCAGCCTGAGCCGATAAAATAAATTCGGACTGGGCAACCTGGATGGTGGTAGTCCAGAGCTATAGATATATACTATACACACTCTACAGATATATACTGTGTGTGTATAATATATATATATATATATATATATATATATATATATATATATATATATATATATATATATATATATATATATATATATATATATATATATATATATATATATATATATATATATATATATATATATATATATAATAAATGGTTGTGATGCAAGTGTTTGATTGGCTAATTGTATTTGATGCCTCAACTGGTGACTTGAATATGCCTATTTCCTTTACAGTCAATTCTGGGTTCAGGGTCTGTGTTCAAGGTCTTATCGACCAGGTAAACACGCGTCCGGCCGTCCTTTGAGCTCCAGGAAAAGCACCAAGTTCCAGGTGGTTAATATTTAGCTCAGACCTCGTTCACTCAATAGGCCCTACATTCATGATCCAAAACCTGACAGCAGCTGACCTCAGATCTGGTGAACTGGGGTTTTATTTATTTCACTTCATATTTTTCGAGCAATCCTGTTGCAGGAGGCAGAGTTATTGGCAGACAAACTAGACCAGCACATGAACATTTAAAAATGTAAATACACACACATTCCTGTATTAATTAAGGTGTATGACAGCTCCCTCTGCTGGACAGTTTGGACAACAGTCTCCCACCAAACTACATTTTCCGTTTTGAACAAACGTAGCTATAGTACATTGATGTGAGACCGGGGGCCTCTACGAATTCTCTTTTTTGCATATAGGACATTTCCTTTCCTATGGAGATGACCCGGAAGGGCTTGGAGGAGAGGTGGTTCGAATTAAAAAAAAATGCTTAGGAAAGGAGCCTCGATGCTTCCTTTTACCCTGCTTTAGCATCCCGAGCTTCGTTTGCGAAAGGGAAGGAGGTAGTGGTATCCCATAATCCTTTACGGCGGCAATATTTAAAGCAACATGTCACCGAGGAGGTTTACCGACTCTACGCGAAGACGCATGAGAGACACGGTAAAGCAGAAGAATATAAAATAAAATACAATTGATAATAATCAATACCAATTCCAGAAACATAATTTGAATATATATATATAATTCATTTTTCGCTGGTTAGTGAGAACATCAAGTACACCATAAGAAAAGAAAATGCCAACTTCACATTTAAGAAAGACTACTGGGTCAGTTAATTTCAACATCTACATAGTTTATCTTCTTTTTTTTTCCCACATGTGAATTGGAATTCAGATGGCCTAAAATATTCCCGTTGGACAAGTCCGACCCGAGTGATTCTCCCTGTTGGCAATAACCTGATTGAAATCAATACGACAAGAACGCATGGTTCAAAGAGCGCTTGTTTTAGTCATTCTTGGGAAAATTTTAGTTTCACACTAGAGACGCTCGGCAAATACCCTACCTCGCGCAATGACGTTGGTTAGGAAGAGTGGAGTCGAATTCATTTTAAACAGTGCCGTCTTTTACTATGTTAGAAAGGAAGCACCTTTTCATCTCTCCTTTACCCGATGACGTTTTCCACAAAGGTTAAAGAAAGGAGGCATAAAGGTTAGGGGATTTGACTATTCGTTGAGTCAGTGGTTTGAACGTGTTGTAGTAGCAGAGAATGGCTTGCGGGGGCAGTATGTTCATTGTTAAATTCATGAATTTAGTAGTAATATGGATCATCCATATTACTACTAAATTCAGTAGTTGATAAATACTTGATGTTCTCACTAAAACATCCATAATGGATGTTTTATATTTTTACAAAATGGATTATGGGAACATTGCTGAATAACATTTATCATGTAGGCCTATATTAAATGTATTGGAGGAGTTTAGCTTAAAGTTAAAGGACAATTAAATGAACCGCACCAAACATGCAGAAGTTAAAGTAGGATTTTAATATAAAAACAAAAACACTTTTAACAATTTAATACATATTTTTGTAAAGGAAAGCAGGGGAAAACAATTTTCCCAAATGTTGTTTCAAAATGTCACCACCATTCAGAAAGCAAGTGAAGAGGTTTGTGTAAAACCAGACCTCCCTGACCAGCTCTGTCCCTGACTCTAAACCCTGACTCTCAACCCTAACGCTGAACCTTCTGAGGGCAGGAAGACGCTCCTTCAGTGTAAAGGTTCAAGAAGGCACTCCTTCAGAGTGAAGGTTGGAACCAAAGAGAAGGAAGGGGAAGGAGTAGAGAGTAGTGATGTTAGTGACAGACGTGAGGGAAAGGCATGTGGAAGCACACGGGTACATGTGGGGTCAAGAAGATCACTCCCACTGGAGGTCATTGATCCATCAGCCTCAGACTGCTGAGCTCAGCAGGTCTTCTGGAGGTAACAAACACAGGAGTGGTTTGTCTCTAATGCAAGGTCACAAACACAGGGGTAGTTGGGCCCTAATGGCACGCAACAAAGTTGCAGCTATACTTGTCTTGTAACCAACCATAGTAATATGACTTAACTTGTACTGGACAAATTAATCCTGCGTTACAACAAGTCCACTTTGTTTACTTCATGCAAACTTACGAGGATCCTTGTTGGTAGAGTGATGTCGTCCTCCAGAGTCTTGGCTCCTCCATCAGCTCTCCTCAGCCAGAGACCGGGTCTGGAACAAACAGGGCAAGTCTGGCCCCAACGTCTGGTAACAAACATGTAATTTGTCTTATTTTTAAGCCCTTTATTTCCACTTTATTAGGTTAATACAAACTTACAATCCTTGTTGGTATAGTGATGGTCATCCCCCAGATTCACGGCTCCCCTACCAGCTCGCCTCCACTCCAGAAACACGTTCTAGTAAGAAAACACAGCGGTAGTTGGTTAACAGCTGTAACAGCTGTATTTTGCCCTTTTCAAGTCAACCATGTAAGTAAAGACAAACTTACGAGGAATCCTTGTTGGTCGTCCGCCAGCGTCTCAGCTCCTCCATCAGCTCTCCTCAGACAGAGTCTTGGTCTGAATGAAATTAGGCTTCATAAAATGAAGCCTAATTCCTGAACTATCCAACCATCTTCATGGTTTAAAGATTTACAGGCTTGACATGCCATTGTGTACTAATCACCTTTGTCTGCTTCCTTGTTACTTCTAAAACTCTACATCTCCAATGCTAGAGTGTTACATCCTACTCATGAGGGTGTGGTCTGAGTGAGCAGAAATGCATGCTGGGATACAGTGCTGTCTGAATTCTTCAGTTCTATAGACACTCCCCTCAGGAGAAATCAAGTGTTTGAGAATCTGTCGTGACATCAGTTACATGAGATGGAATATCCTTCAAGATGGCGCCAGGATTCTCAGGAGAAAGGCCAAGAGGAAGATGTGAGGGTTATTCCTCAGCCAGTAGAACACAGCAACGGTCTTCATCAGAGTACCATGGAACACTTTGAAACGTTCTCCTCTAAACACCTTGAAGCCCCAGTGAAGGTTTCCTTACCTCCTCAGCTGAAGAGCACAACTTCAGCTTGAATGGCGCACTAGTTGGAGTTCCCAGATCGGTTCTGATTTAAGGGAACCAATCGTTCAGCTAGTCCTGTACGAAACAAATACAGTTCAGCCTGAGAAGACGTGCAACTGAGAGCAAGACAAGATCCACAGGGCTCTCCATCATTCCAGCCAGGTAGGAAGAGCCGCCTCACTGAGGTCATCTTGAATATCCATCGAGGTCCCTTTCCAACTTCAGACTCTCCTTGTGGAATGCCTTTAGATGTCCATCCTCCATTGATCCTGATTGGTGTAGTCTTAGTTTGAAGTCTCTGATCTGAACTCGCCGCTTGCATCCTGTGACACTTGATGTGGATACTCTCCTTCCTGCCCAGTGCGTTGTATATTTCTCCGGAGCGTCGCTCCGTACTCTTCATGTCTACTGGAGACCTCAAGTAAACGTGGAGCCGTCCATCAGGGAATTTAGTTGACCATTCCAACATCCCTGGCCAACCACACAGACCCCTGTATAAACATTATCACTGTCAAAGCAGGACACACACGGAGAACCCAGGACACAGACGTAGAACCCCATGCCAGGTGTGAGTGGGACACACACACACACACACACACACTAGGGATGCTCAAAAATCATCCATCTCATGTCAAACCCACACACACCACTGAGCCATAAAAGGCCAAACACTCGTGCAGGGTAAAAACCTCATGCCAAATAACGTTCCATCATCCACCCCCAGCTCTCCTGCCAGGACACCCAGAACAGAACAATCAATGTCTCCAGAGACGTAAATTATGTACAACATTCTTCAGTGGCGTCCCACATTGGTGATGGATTATGCTTGGTGTCTCCAAAATGTGTCCAAGGTTAATTCAACGTCTCTGAAGTCATGTCTTTGTAGTCCAGTGGTTTCCTGAATGAGGGGCCTTCACAGATGCAAACGCTACAGCTTTAGTCAGCCTGAAGACAGGAAGGAGGTCATCTGTTCAGAAGACCACCCAGTGGAGGGGGGTGGCTCTTGAGGAGCAGGATCCATCTTGGAATAGCCCCAAATAAGACCTTCTTGGAAATGAAACTGTTCCTGAGGAGTCATGATGCCTGGAGGGGACTGTTTTAGTCGTTGAGATGAGGAGCCCCCTCATCTCCCCCTGGTGTTTCTCCTTCTAAATCCCTGAGTCCATCTTAAAGAACATTCTAGTCCAGGTAACTGACGTCGCGACGGTTTCTCAAACACTCAGTTTCCCTTGAGGGGCCGTGTCTACAGACCTGTAGACTTCAGACAGCTCTGTATCCCAGTATGCACCTCTGCTCACTCAGACCTCATCAATAAAGCAACACTCGTGTGATGCAGATGCAGAGCTCAGGAGGGTAGCTGGAATGAAGATATCAGAACCCAACCCATTACTCCAGCTTACAACAACTTAGAACCTGTAACCATTTTAACAAACCATTAAAACCAACTTAAACCAAACGCCTAGGTAACCCATGAACCAATAAAACATCCTTACTAGTCAGATCAACCTTAAGCTAATGGGTTAACTCACCAGGAAGCCAAAATACATCAATGTGCCCAGGAGTAATGAGAAACGAATGACTTACAGGTCGCAGTTCATCTTCATGGTTAAGTTGGGATACTCACAGAACTGCAGTTAAATATCCATGATAGACCTTTGAAGGAAGGAACAGATTACTCATTATTGTCCCCAAACTCAGGCTCTGCCCCACACATCGACATCTACCATCTCCATTAAATCAGACAAATGAATGACAATACAAACATTTGGGATCATCCTACTTTTAAATAATGTTTAAGATAATTAACTCATCCAGCTTTTTAATACAAGTTATACTAATTAATTGACTGTCATTAGTCAAGATTGATTTACATCTTACTTTGACAAGTTTGAATGTATAGTCTCTGAAATGTTACTTTCAGGTAGAATCATTATTTAAATTTCAAATGAGTTAACCACAACCCCAGATTTCCTCCACACATTATCAGTGATTTATATTCAACATACAAGCCAACGCAGTTGTGCTTTACTACACACATCAGGTCCAGATGAGATGCTCCTCTTTACTTCAAAAAGTCTGGATGTTTGGGAGACGCTACACTGGCAAACAGCGGAGGACATCAACGTACTTTCCGGTTCCCTCTTAAGTGAAACGCACCAGATGCAACCAATTAACCAATTAAGAAAACCACTTGGCGCGCGAGCTGCGTCTGGTGAGCTAATTAGTAAAACCCAACGCAGGTTCGGCTCCCTCTGGTCGCCTTGGTAACAGAGTCAAACACACAGCTCTGTGTTTGATCTACAATGACCTCCCTCATTTTAATTAAAGGGATGAATCTGATTTGACTGATTTAGATTAATACTTCAAAACGAAGAATCTTCATTCATTCATTACTTAACTTAATATAGATACAAACAATATCGATACACAGACACAGTAGATACACTGCTTACAGTTATGTCACTAAATACTACTCCTCTCTTCTCCTTCTCCCCTCTAATCCTTTTCTCTCCTTCCTCCCTTCTCCGTCTCACTTCCTCAAGAAATCGCTGTATTTTCATTGCCTCTACTCAAGGACGTAGTTTTGTTTTTTTCAAATTTATTTTATGCACATTTTTCATAATGCTTTATAAATGAACAAAATATGCGGTTTATTATAGCTTTAAATAGTGTGGGCGCCTGGTCTCTGAGGAACAGTGGGATCACCAATTAGAATAGAACAGGCAGAAGCGGGGGTTGCGGTGAAATCAGCTTATGTAATTTATTCATAAAAAGGTGCAGGGGAGAAGGGAGGGGGCAAAAGGCAACTCAAATCTTCACCGGGTTGGCGGCTGTCGTCAGGGTGCCCTTTCTGGCTCTTCCTGGCGTGGGGCCAGAGAGAGAGAGATAGGCCAAGGTTAGTGCGGTCTGTGGTCCCCGCCACTGACCTCTTCGCCCTAGCTCGGCTTGGGTTTCCTCTTGGAGTCTTTGGGGTTCCTCTTCAGCTGCAGGCCTTCCCTCGGGTTTCAGCACAACACAATTCACACACACCGACAAAACAGCTCTTCGGTCCTCTTGAACGCAACTTCATTAATGTGGTTTGGAATGATCAAGAGGGTTGGCCACAGGCCTCTTACCACGAGACTGGCCTAACGTGTCTCTGGTCTCCACACGCTCCTCCAGCCAGTCTGACTTCAGCCCGTTCTGGTGGAGTTAAAAAGGCCCTCTGATTGCAGGGCTAACTCAGCGCACCTGTGAATGGTAAGCTGAGACACCCGAGTGGGGCGGGGTCTCTATGACGCAGCTTTTTAGGGAAGTACCTCCCATCCAGCACCACACCCCTTGGCTGCCTTTGCCTGCCTTTGTGGCCACCACGTGGCCATGTGGGGCACTGCTCAGCGGCTTGGCCACCACAATAGCTAAGGCTGCATCCGAATACCTAGTACATACTATTTCTGTCCAGTGTCTACTACTTGACCATACTACACTTGACTGTGTAGTACGGTCTACAGCTATGCGTGGAACGCCTCCGAACATCGCCGAAACTCCACCGGAAGTTTGGAGGTGACGTATCTCCCCTCAGATGCCGGCAAAATTACCTTGATAAGTTACCTGTTTTCCGTCTTGTCATCGTTGCTATTAAATTAAAAATGTCTCTTTTTACTTAATTACTTACTTTACTATTTTACTCTTTTTAATGTCTCTTTTTTTCGCCGCTTTCTACAACGTCTTTCTGGTGGTGACGAGTCAGCCATCTCTTCTTCGTTTGTTAGCAGACTCTGGTTGCATTGTGGGATAGCGTAGTGTGGTCCGTGGTTCACTTTGGCGGTAGTATGCATTCGGAAACGACTTCCGTACTACAGAATGCATACTGAGTATTCGGACGCGCTAGATTTTTCACATACTACAAAATGCATACTATATAGTATGCAAGTATGAGTATTCGGATGCAGCCCTAAAGTTCCATTCGAGTTATTTCAGTGTGTCCGCCAATTTTACAGACAAATATCCTAAAAACTATCCATTAGGAAAGATGCTCTCACAGCGTCTATTAGAGACGTAGTCGGGTTAATACAGGAGTAAATGGGCTGCTGGAGCACCCCCTTACCGTCTGCAGAAGACGCGAAGGGTACCTTTCCCGTCACCGACCGACGGCAAAGTGCCTTTGCCAACAGTCGGTATTTGACGTTCTCGGAGTGAGACTGTGTGGATTACTAAGGGCATGTAACCCACGTGTTACTTTCAAAGTGGAAAGTCCTGTTCAGCCCATCTATTGCCAGTGAAAATGTGACTATTGGAGGGGTTTTCTGCAAACATGACATAGGCCTACAAAAAAACAAGGGGGACATAAGGGCAAATATTGGAATACAGAAAAAGACTAAAGTAAAATAAAGATTCATTTTTTTCACACGCCTCTTTTCTTCTACCTTACTCACAATATCCGGATAATAGCGTTTCTGCTGGTCGCTTTTTTTTCTTTTTACTACTGTCTCGTGATTTATAATATCAATCAACGTCCCGATGAATTCACCAACATGATCTACTTTATAACGGGAAGTGTCCAAGGCAAACCACTTGGCGGCAGTGACGCCGTTTTTTCCAGATTGAGTTTGACAGACAGATCAATAAATCTATATAATGCATTGATTAAGTTACAGCAGAATTTTGTGATAATGCTCCCCGAATTCACTTTGGGGAAAACACTGGCGTGATGCTGTGTTGTGTGTGCATAGATCGGCTATTACATATGCATGACAGTAGGCGGCAGTCTCAGCTCGCTAGAGGACCACGAGATTTAGAGTTCAAGTTGTACCAATGCATGCCAATGCATGCTCGTATATCGAACTGCCTTTTTGGACTGTAAATGTAAATGTGACTTTGTGACATGTTTGGACTTTGGACCGTCCTTTTTGCCTGCGCCTACTGGATTGACCTGCTTACTGAATTGACCTGCCTGTTTGGAGTTTGGACCACCTTCCCTTTTGCCTGCTCCTACTGGATTTGTTTGCTACAAGGATTGACTACCTGGTTTGACCTCTGCTTGGAATAAACAGCGTTTCTTCACCTGAACTGTTTCTCTTGTCGTGCTATTGGGTTCTCGTCTGCCATTTTGTGAATCCTATCCTTACACGCTGTCCAACCCTTCCCTGCTGCTGTTAATTTGCATACAAATGTAAAACACAAGGAGGGTTTACATATGAGGGCGGGCCATCGGTCCACAGCCACAACTAAAATATAGAATTTTTATTTATTTGACTCCTAATATTATGACTTCATTATCATTAATATTATGCATTTTGATTTCTCCATACAGTTATTAAGGACTGCAATATGACAAGTGAAGGAATATTTGTATCAGGAAGGGGGGGGGGGGGGGGGGCGAGGTTATATCCCCACCATACTGTTATAAACCATACATTAAGTCTTCCGTCTAATCAATTGTGAATTTTCTAGGTAAACCTATTTTTAATTCAGTGGAATTAACTGCCGCACGGCTGCAAGTGTTTGTTGGCTCCGACTGAAGGTGAACTCGTCGGTCTGGTTCGTCTGCTCTACCCCGTGTCACATGACTCGGGGGTTTTATGAGGGTAGAATCTGGGAGAGGCAGCAGGCAGGCAGTCAAAATCAAGTCAAATGTATTTGTACAGCTCTTACTCAGTAAGTCACAAATCACCCACAAAATGTACAATTTTTCCCGGGCTTTCTGTGCCCTTTTAAGGTTGAACATATTTGAATGTCGTAAAGAAGAGAACATATCAACGCATTTTAAGTGGCCTTTACAGAATGCGCCCACATTCAGGGTGTGAAAGTTTGAAACGTCAGTGAACCGTGGGGGCGGAGCCAGGTGTTAGGGAAGGAGCCAGGTGTTAGGGAAGGAGCCAGGTGTAAGGGAATGAGAGGAGAGGACGTCATGTTGCGGAAACGAAACTTAACATATAGAAACCAAAGCCACCCGATGTGGAAGTAGTTCTCTCTTTTAGGCGGGAAAATAAAACGCATTTTAGAACAAATAGTCGGACAGAAAGTAACAACGAGGTGAGTAAAATAACCCAACTTTGAGGAGTAGTTAAAACCTCTCTTCCTGTTATTAAATTAGAAATATATAATTGCTCAATACATAAACCTTGTCGTCTGTGTCTAGGAATGGCCTGTGCTAACACTTCCTGGTCTGAAGAGAACTTTTCATGTTCCATCTGTCTGGATGTGTTCAACAGTCCAGTTACCACCACATGTGGACACAACTTCTGCAGAACCTGTATTACAAAGTTCTGGGATGAAAAAGTCCAGTACAAATGTCCTGTTTGCAACAAGCTTTTCAACACAAGACCTGATCTACAGGTCAATACCTTCTTATCAGAGCTGGCTGCTCAGATTAGAACAACCGTACGAGTAAAAGAGCAGCCTTGTGTTGAACCAGCAGAAGTTCCCTGTGACGTCTGTACTGGGACCCAGCAGAAGGCCGTGAAGTCCTGCCTAATGTGTTTTACCTCTTACTGCCAAACCCACCTGGAGCCACATCAGAGAGTCGCTCGCCTGAAGAAACATCGGCTGGTCGAGCCTATGGACCGTCTGGAAGACAGGATGTGTAAGAAACACGACCGACTTCTGGAGCTCTTCTGCCAGACTGAACTGGTGTGTGTGTGTCTGTTGTGCACAGTGACAGACCACAAGTCCCATCCTGTTGTACCTCTAAAGGAGGAATATGAAGTGAAGACGGCCCAGCTGGGGAAGAGAGGGGCTGAAGTTCCACAGAAGATCCAGGAGAGAAAACAAAAGATTAAGGAGATCAAAGACACAGTGGAACTGAGCAACAAAGACGCAGACAGAGAGATAGCCCATGGTGGGCAGGTCTTCACTGCTCTGATAGGCTGTGTTGAAAAGGGCCGGGATGAATTCAACCAAACGGTGAAAGAGAAACTGAAATCCACAGTGAAACAAGCTGAAGACCTCATCAAAGAGCTGGAGCAGGAAATAGAAGATCTGACCAATAGAAGCTCAGAGGTGAAGTGGCTCTCACACACTGAAGACCACCTCCACTTCCTCCAGGCCTTCAGATCCCTGAAGGATCCTCCACCCACCAGGGACTGGACCACAGTGGAGGTCCATCCTCTGTCCCACGTAGGGACCTTGAGGAGATCCCTGGATCAGCTGGAGGAGACACTGAACATGGAGATGAAGAAGCTGCCTGATGATGCTGAACTGAAGAGGGTCCAGCAGTATGAAGTAGATGTGACTCTGGATCCTGATACAGCTCATCCCAGTCTCATCCTGTCTGAGGATGGGAAACAAGTACATGATGGAGATGAAGTGAAGGAACTCCCAGACAACCCTAAGAGATTTACAGAGGATTAATTTGTTCTCACGAGGCAGAGCTTCTCCTCAGGGAGATTTTACTTTGAGGTCCAGGTTAAAGACAAGACTGCATGGGGGTTAGGAGTGGCCAGAGAGTCCATCAACAGAAAAGGTGGGACAGAGGGGACCCCTGAGACGGGTTACTGGACTCTGGAGTACTACAATGATGGGTTGGTATTTACTAGTGATAACCCTGATGTCCGTCTCCCCCTGAGAGCTGAGCTCCAGAAGGTGGGGGTGTTTGTTGATTATGATGAGGGTCTGGTCTCCTTCTATGATGTGGAAGCCAGGGTTCATATCTACTCTGCTACTGGCTGCACCTTCACTGAGCCTCTCTATCCAATCCTCGATCCATGGTCCAACTCTCCCCCCCTGATCATCTCACCTGTCAATCAAACAGACTAGGACCTTTGTTTGATAATAAAATAATCAAACGACCAAAACTACTAATGTTGTTTCCTGAATTAGAATAGAATTAGAATCTCTACTATGTGAGATCTGAGTGATCTGCATTAATGTCATACTGCTGTCATTTAACGAGGAGAATATCTTTAAGAATTAACCCTGTAGTTGTGTAACATAACACTTTATAAAGGGTTATATTACACTCCATTCATGTGTCTTTTTTCCCTTTATTTCTTTTACATGTTTAAAGATATAACATTTCTTGTAGTTATGTAGAACATGTTTAGAGGATTAACATGTATAAATAATTATTTTAACATTTCTATTGGTTTTAACTTCTGAATATTGAATGACAAAACAATCCAATGTCTTACACTTGTGATTTTAATAAAAAGAAAAGGCAAATATTGTACTGTGTAGGCCTGCATTATCATGTGATGAATCATTTCAGGGGAATAGATTCCATTCCAAAAGTGTAATAAAAAAAGTGTAATAAAAAAATAAAATTCCTTATTTCTAAAACC